>NC_023759.2:32509749-32809286 GCF_000499845.2 Phaseolus vulgaris
CTTCTTTTGAATTTTTTTTTGTGTCAATTTGTTTTCCTTACCTCATTTGCTTGAGTCTTATGTTCTTAGTTTTCTAGGAGTCTTTAAATCCTTTCTACTTATTTTGATTTTAATTGTGAAGAACTAAAAGCAACTAGAAGTTTGTTTTAGTAGAAGTTGATTTAGTTCCAAACAAAGAATTCAAGTGATCATATGAATTGAATCTTAATCTATTTGTGAAAATTAAAAGTGAATTAAAATATGCATGTCAAGATTATGGACATTTTGAATCCATAAAACAAAAGCAAAGACAAAACAAAAAGTTAGTGCAATTCACTTTTCAAGTTCAAAATTACTAAAAAGAGGATTCTTTTTATGTGGCAAATTATTTTCATATTTGTGGAATTTTATCCTTCTTGCTTTTACAATTTCTAAGAAAATTAAAACTTTATAGTTAAAATTTTAAGTAAGTTTCTTTGAGTCTTCATTCGTGTTTTTCTTGTTTGTCTTCTCAAAAAGTTTTGTCACTATCTTTTTTCCATTTGGTTTAGCTTGCTTTCTTTTAAGCTTTTCTTGCTTGTTTTTCAAATTTTCTTAAGTTTTGTTGTGGGGATCTTTGGTAAGCAAGTGTAAGAGATTTGTCATCTTTCACTTTAGGTGTTGCTACCAAGTGTATACCTTTGTTTTTAGAGTGCAAATCTTTCTTGAGTGCATTACAACTCTTTTATCCTTTACTAAATAGTCGAGTGATACAAGTGAGGAGTGCATAAGATTGTTATTTTTTCACTAATTGTTTGTTTCATTTTTGTGCAAATTATGGCTCATTTTTCTTCAAGAGAATCTTCAAAGCCACAATCTCCTCAAAAGGCATATCTTTTGGGAGAGCTTGTGGACACTAATAGAACTTTGGCCTAAAAAGAATAGGAGATGAGGCAATTAATGGAAAGGTTGCAAAGATTAGAAGCGGCTCAAGAGAGACAAACTAGAGAAAGGAGATGGGAACCAAGAAGAGCCTCTAGAACTTACATGCACTATTGGAGTCAAGAAAAAGACCAAGATTGGAGAGTGCATAACTTTGAAGAGAGGCACCATCAACACCCACCACCAAAGAATTATTTTCCTTTTGTAAAGTTACATAGTTTTAGTGGGGATAGTGACCCAAATGTATATTTAGGATGAGAAGATAAAGTAGAACAAATCTTTAATGCGTATGAGGTCCAAGAGGACCAAAAGATTAAGTTATCTTCCCTATAATTTTTAGATTATGCCACGCAGTGGTGGCATCAAGTAGTAATGGACATTGGTTTGAACAAGAGGTCAACCGTGGTCCCTTGGTATAATTTAAAGGAATGCATGCGCGCGCGATTTGTTCCTCCTCACTATAGGAAGGAACTTTTGTTGAAGCTCCAACAGCTTCATCAAGGACCAAGGAGTGTAGATGAATACTTCAAAGATTTAGAAGTAACTTTGACTAAGATTAATAGGCATAAAACTGAAGAGTCAAAACTTGTTAGATTTGTGAGTGGATTAAGAAGAGAAATTCAATATGTTGTAGAACTTTATGAGTATACATCTTTGGAAAATTTGGTTCACCTAGCCATCAAGGTTGAATCACAATTTTTTAAGAAAACATCTTTCAAACATACTCATAATGATGGCTTCTATTGTTGATCAAGAGTGATCAAGAGCTTTGAAGAATCCAAATCCAAGGTGTTTGATGAAAGGCTGGTGTTACTGCTGTGTATGGGTGGGATCTGGGTAGATTAAAGTGTAATCCACTCCTTGTTTGAATCCAGAACTGATTTGATTTGAAAACCTTTTTAAAATGGAAAGTTTTTTAACTAAGTGAAAAAACAACTTGTTGTTTTATCGAATCAACCGGTTGTTTTGTTTTTAGATGGCTTTGAAAAAAGGTTGAAAGTTGTTTGACTTTGTTGACTTAACTGTCAAACTAAATCAATCAGTTATTTCATGTTTTCAACCAATTGTTTCTTGGAAAATCCTAACAGAATTCAATTTTGATTTTTCAATCTCTCTTAAATGATTTCTAACTGAATGTGCTTCGGTTTTAAATGTTTTTAATTATTATTTGGAGTATAAAAAGTTAGTTATACGCTCCTGGAATGTAAGAAAACAGTTTTGAGAAATCATAGTGCAAATTCAATTTCAAGTTTTCAAGATTCACATCAAGCTTTGGATTTTCAAGTGTGTGGAATAGGATTGGGGTGTACTTCTTATTTTTAAACTTTGTAATACCCAGGTGTATTCTATTCTCTTCTTCCTTGATTACTGTATTTATGTAATTAGGTGTAAGTGCAGAATTAGAGGGTGTTCTGATTTCTGTGGATTGTTGTGCCAAAAGGAGTGTGTTTCTTGAAGGGTTCAAGGTCACTTTTTAGGTGGTTTGTGTTGTAATCTAGTTTTGGTTGCATAGAAGAAACCCAGAAGTTTCTGGGGACTGGATGTAGCTCTTGGTTTAAGAGTGAACCAGTATATGTTGAACCAAGTGGTGTTCAAGCTTTGAAGAATCCAAATCCTTTGAAGGATGTTGAGGCCTCTGCTGTGCTTGATGTTGCTGTGCTGGTTTAGCTTAGTTTTGGGGTAGTTTGGATGTTGTAATCCACCCTTTGATTAAATCTAAAGCATAGGCATTCTCAATCTTTGTGAAAGTAAAATGTTTTCAAACTAAGTTAAAACAACTGATTGTTTTGTCGAAACAACCGATTGTTTATACTTAGGTGTTTTGAGAAAAATATTGAAAACTGTTTTTAAAATGGTTGAACTGTTAAGAACCAAAAAAACCGATTGATTCGAGGAAACAACCGATTGTTTGTTTTGGGACCATAACAGAAAAACTGTTTTATCTTTGACTGAGCTTTAAATGATTTAACTGCTTACGCTCCAGTCATTAAATGCTTTGACCAATCTTTATATGCAATTTAAGAGTTTGTTAAGAATTGATAACAAACTACATCTTTGAATATATTCAGAAAAACAGTTTTTGACAATTAATCTTTGACAAGTTTTTGCTAAGAGTTTTTGAGTTTTTCAAAGAGCTGAGATTGCTAAGAGTTTGTGATTGATCAAAGTGTATGGAATAGGATTCTGCTTGTATTGATTTCAGATTATCTTCTGTAACAAGTGTAATCCTTGTACTTTGTTAAACAAGTTTCGTTTCTGTGTTTGCTGAGATTGGCTGTGTGTTCTTGAGGGGATCAAGATCAGCAATCTTAGTGTTGGTGTGTTGGCCAAGAAGAGTGTGTGTCTTGAGGTGTTCAAGGTCATTCTCTTGGTTGTTGTGTAAGTGATCAAGGTGTGATTGCTTAGTGGATTTCCTCAGGGTTTCTGAGAAGACTGGATGTAGCTCTGGGTTTGGAGTGAACCAGTATAAACAATTGTGTACAATCTCTCTATCTCTAACTCTTTAAATTCAATTTTATTTTGTTGTTTGCTGGTATAAACAACCGATTGTTTCTGCGAAACAACTGATTGTTTTTCTGGTACTGCAGCTTTTGCTTGCTGTTTTGGCGAACTGAATTTCTGAATCAATTGTTTCTTGAGATAATTTCATTCTTGTTTTAAAAGTTTACGAAAATCCTCTTTAAACAATTCACCCCCCTCTAGTTTAAAGCCATCTATTCTAACAGTATAAACTGCTTGTGTGCATTTCTCTTGCTCTGATCTCTTTTAGATTATATTTTTAAGTTGTTTTAAATTTTACTGGTATAAACAACCGATTGAATCAAAGAAACAACCAGTTGTTTTTTTGTGATTCACTTTAAAACAGATTGTGTTCTTAGCTAACTTGGTTCCTTTTATGGATTTCTTCACTGAGTTTCATTAAACCTTCAAAAGTAATCGAAAATCTCTTTCAAACAATTCACCCCCCCCCCTCTTGTTTAAGGGTCATAGATTCTAACATCTATGACTCATCTCGGAAGGGTAAAAATAAAGTTTCAAAACAAGATAATCCTTTCAACTCCTCTAAAGAATCCACCCCACAATCTTCTAAAAATCCTTCTCCTTCTAGGACTAAATCGCCATCCAAAATCTCAAGTACCAAATGTTTTAAATGTTTAGGTTTTGGGCACATAGCTGTCAATTGTCCAAACAAAAGGACCATGATGGTTAAGGGGGGGCTAGTTGTAAGTGACCACAGTGATCAATCTTCTAGGTCTAACTTCCCTTCCCCTTCAAAAACCCCTAGTGAAAATGATGTGAGATACCTTGTGAATGTGACTTATTGGTGGTAAGACGAATGTTGGGAACAATTCCAAAACCTTTGGATGAAACCCCAAGAGAAAATATTTTCCACACCCATTGTCTTATCAACAACAAGTTATGTTCCATAATAATAGATGGGGGGTAGTTGTGCTAATGTGGCAAGTACAAGAGTAGCGGAGAAGCTTGAATTATCCATTATCTCTCATACAAAGCCCTATAACCTACAATGGCTTAGTGAAAAGGGTGAAATCATGGTTAATAAACATGTCCTCATAACTTTTGCTATAGGAAAGTATAAAGATGAGGTTTTATGTGATGTTGTGCCAATGGAAGCAACACATATTCTATTGGGAAGGCCTTGGCAATATGATAGACAAGTTTTACATGATGGTCATACCAATAGGTATAATCTACCTATGTATCGTTTTTGTTAACATATGAGTTTTGGTTTAGTCTTTCCATTTTTTTTGTATTTTCTTTTTTTTTCTTTTTTTAATAATACTTTTTCATCTGATTGTAAATGATTGTTGTTACTTGAGATATCAGCCTAACTGAGATGTCAAGTTCCATAGTCTAACATAAAAAAAATTATATAAAAAAAATGAGTATGAAAAAATGCAATTGAGTAGCGTTTTAATTTTAAGTTATTTAACTTGATTTATGGGGATCAAAGACATGTAGTTACATGTTTTTACAAAAAAATAGTATCACCATCTCTTCTTAAATTTAATCTTTCTCATATTTTTAGTTTCTTTTAGATTTGATCTAATACTCAAATATCACTTAAGTAGAATTATTATTTTAGAAATTAAGAACTAGATGAGAACATTACTTTTTTACAACTTGACAGAGTATTTCCATAAGTAAAATTGATAAGTTTAAGTTGAATGTATAACTTTAGTTGTACATATTAATGTCATGCAATTGAAACAAAAGTATCTTTCATAAAAGTAACTATTTGCAACCTCTTAAATAACACTATCTTAATCATCTTCTTACAAGAAATGACACTCACAAGGTTCTTTTAAAATTTCCATTGTCCCTTTTAACATGGGTAACACATTTATTGATTGTTGGACAGCTGGCAAATGCTTACAAAGAAGTGAACCAAATGATTTGAATTCCAAATTTGAAGTCATAGTTTGTGAGAAGGTAATAAAAATACGTAGCTTGCACGAAGACAGAATACACCAATGCAGTGTCACACTCTGCATAGTCAATCTTAACAAACACGCACTTACAAAACCATTGCTAATCAAAGTACATAATAGCTAACATCCAACGTGGTAAGAAATAAACTGACATTGACATGTGCCACCTAGCTGGTCTTTTCAGCTTATGTGTGTTTATTGCAGAACTAAAATTTGAATTTATTTATGTTTTGAACTTTATTAAATATTTTATAAATATACTCACTTTTATGTGTATAACTACTAATAATATAAATAGGTGAATGTTGTTAAAGTAATGTGTTGAATTATCAAGATATTTTTTATTAATGTGTATTCAAAATGAAATTTATAGGAGAATAGTAATATTTTATTTCTTTCAGTTAAACACCAACATCATAATTTCAATTAAAATGCATTTTAGAAAATGTTGACATAGATTTCATATCATGTTGATATCCTTTATTGGTTCCAATATTTTCTCAAACATACCACTAAGAGACAAATTGTAGAATCTTGTAGCCAATCTATCCTCAATATTGTTAGGTGATACTATTTTCTTTTTTCTTTTTTTAGAGTGAAAACCATAAATGAGATACTGAATGATACCAAGAGTCTGTGGGCACCTGTCCTTGGAAGATTGTCTCTTCTATTCTCTTGCACTTCCAGAATCTTTCGTGCCATCATTATCATTTCACTCCAACAAGCAACCCACCATTCCCCTCAACGTGATTGAAGGTAACCAAGGAATCTTTCTTTTCTTTAGGAGTGAAAGAAGGAGAGAAGAAAACCACCCTCTTGTTACAAAAACCACAATACCAAACCATTAATTATAAGAAAATTAAAAAGAATAATCTTTTGTAGGTTTTCTTAGTAGTATCTGTAACAAAATAATACCCTCTTATCTTTTTTGCTGACAAGACTTGGTCATTACTCATTATTTTGTGCACTTACCGTTCAGAATTTTCCTTTATCTAAAAGTTAACAGCTTATGAGCCATAATTAACCATTTAATAATCCAATTTCCCAATAGAAACAAACAAGGAGAAGAATCCTAATTCCTAGCTTAGTGGCTAATCTGCTTGGTGGGAGCCACTGCATCATTCCCCAAATTGTCATTTTCAAGATGGATAAACACACACTCAATTCATGTGTAAATGGCATGTGAGCTCACCCTTTATATTTCAAGAGCAACAAGACACCCTAATTGTGGCGCTTACTCTTGTGTGCTTCTAGTGATGAAATTCCACGCAAAACTCCACAAAAGCCACCTCCTTTGATTCAGCAAAATCAACACCCAATTCTCAATATCCCATTTTGTTTTCCCTTCTTTTTTCCTATATAATCCAACTTTCCTTTTGAATATCCTTGATCTGGTGTGAAGATGGACACTAATGACTGGGTAGTCCTTTCTGATGATAGTGTCGTTGATGTCAATGAAGATTGTGGTGAGAAGCACATGTTTTTGGGGAAAAGAAACATGGATTCAAAAAGTACTTTTGATGTGGATGACTATTACTTCTGCACCTCGCCAAAATTCAAGAAAACCTCTGAGGCATCAAGGAATTTTCATCCCAGGGTTCCCAAAGAGCTTCTCCATATTCCAATTCAATTGGAATCAAGAACTGGGAAGGTCCCAGATGAAGGGTTGGTGGAAGAAACCACCAAGGATCAAGTTGAGGCCACTCTTGTACCATCATCACCTATTACCACAGAGAAAATCAAAGGAGTGGTTTTGGAAGCTAATCAAGACACTGTGCCACAGCTTATCTCCAAGATCAGGGAAATTGAGTCCCCAAAGTCTGTTGGTAGAGGATTGTTCCTTTCATCTGACATAGGTGCTTTCAAATTTGAGGAGATAGGTAGTGAGGCACACGAGATCATGGTCTCTCCCAGAATGAAGATTGACAGAGATATGAGTAATATGGACTCTGGCAAAGAAGTGGAGGACTCTGGTGATGGTTTTAACTTTTGGAAGTGGAGCTTCAATGGTGTTGGAGCTATCTGTTCATTTGGGGTTGCTGCTGCCACGATCTGTGTCCTGTTCTTTGGAAGCCACCAAAGGATTAAGTTTCACCAAGATCAGAAGATTCGGTTCCAGATCTACACTGATGACAAGGTCAGCAAATGTCTTTTTTTTTTTGGTTTAAATATGACTTACAAATTAAAATAAATAGGTATATTTCTTATGCATATTTTAGTATAGGACTGTGATGGAAGAGCCATTTCTAACATTTTTTTGATGAAATAGTGTCATTAAAAAAAGTGGGGTAGGGGGAAGACTGTGTCTTTGTTTACTTTTGCAAAATTATGCAATTTTACTCTTCTTGAAAAGTCTCTTAGACATATTTTTGAATATTGAAGTATTGAAATGACTCTTCATTGTGACTGCAGAGGATTAAGCAAATGGTTCAGCATGCAACAAAATTGAATGAAGCAGCATTGTCAGCCATGAATGGTGTTCATCTGAGCAGAGCTCGCATAACTTGTGGTGGTTTCTATGATGGTCTATGATTGAGGCATTTTGGGATACTACAATGGTTGAACAACATGGCAAATGTGGCAAAATCCTCTTAAAATCTATCATGTAGTTTTTTCTTCTTCTATGTAAATAAAATAACTAGGGATGGTGTCTTGTAAATTAAGCTACACATTATATGTTTATTATTATTATTATTATTATTGTTATGTGTGTTTGATTTTGAAGGTTGGCTCAAGTAGTAGAAGAATTGCTTAAAGGAAGGTTTTGAAAAGTAGTGAGAGGGATAAAGTGAGAATAAGTATAGAAACTTTAGGCATGGTGGCCCAAATATTGGCATAAGTAGGAGGAATTAAGTGTGACACCAATTATAAACTTTTGGGAGATAAAGTGATTAGAAAACATTTCTTTTTCTTTCATAACTCAATTACCATTGTCAATGCTTATCGCCTTTGTTTCTTTTAAAACGTGGGTACAACAAACATCCCTTTATTGATTTCAATTCTGATTCAAATTCTGAGCTGTATTTTAGATAATCTAAATAAGTTAGAATTCGATCTTAAGAAAATTTAAAATTACAAGTTAAAAATAAAGTAATTAAAAGAGTTAATGTTTTACTTAGTCATAGTTGACTTCTTCTAAAACTATTTGCATAAATTGTTAAATATAATAAATATTAAAATTTTGTTAAAAAATATCAAACTATTTTATAATGAAAATTTAAAATTTCAAGTAATCATTTAATAAAGAATTTCAAAATGTCTTTAGTAACCTAATTATTTAAAGTATGAAATATCTTTTACATATTTAAGAAATTAAATATATTGCAATAATTAATTCGCGTAAGATATATGTTTTTTAACTGTAATAAATATTTTAAAATTGAATAAATAGATTTAAATTAATGAAATAAGTTTTAAGATGTATTTTGATAATAGTTATAACGTAAATTTAGTTTTTTTTAAATATAATTTGTGTGAATATAAATAATTTATTAAGCTATTCGATTGTAAAAAAATTAAAAATATATTTTTATATTTTTAATTCTATAGTCTAATGTCATTTTTATTATTTATTTTATTAATTACAAATAAAGGAGTGCGTTAAAAAAGAAAAAAAAGATTTTTTTTTTCAAATGAAAATAAACATTATATTAATTATTAATATTTTAATGATTTAAATAAATTTATTAAGTTAATTATATTGTAAATATGTATTTAATTTTTAAATATGTTAGTCATCATTTTTCTAGTATTGGAATAACTCAAACTAAAATTTTGAAATAAATATTAAAACCTATGAGGCTCGAGCACTCCTCTTAAATGGCGTGTCCGTGTTAGACACACATTACCGACACTTGCATGACATTTGTAGGACATGTATCGGTGAGATGTACAATTCAAAAAATATTTGTTTGATTTTTTACAATTCTAACAAGATTCTAACACAAATTTAAAATGAGAAATACATTAATTTTCTAAAAACTCAAACTTAAGGTATACATTTTTAGTATGATTATAAAAACAAAGAACAAATCATTTTGAATCAATCATGAAAAACATCTTTTTACTCTAAAAAAAACTAAAACATATTTGTTCATATAAATTTTTATTGTCAATTTATATAATTTATAATTATATAATATATAAATATGTATCCCTTATTCTACATTTTAAAAATTATACATATATCCATATTTGTGTCGTATCGATGTTCATGTCAGTATTTACATAGATTAAAACACAAATATTCTTCGAACCAACAAATTCAAATTAAAAAACTAAGTAAACACCAAATGCAAAGTAAATCAATTAATTTATAATTTTTCAATGATAAAAATATCTATTAATTATTCTAATTATTTAGTTTAATGTTTATATTAAATTTATCAAATAAATAAATTTTAGAAAGAAAATTTCTATCTAATTTAATAAGATTGAAATATAAGGTGAGAATTTGGATTTTATGAAGTCAAGAGTCTGATGGATAAAAACATAGTTTAGTATTTGACTTTCTTGAAAGCGAATAAACAATAAACAATAAAAATGTTACTTGGATAAACACTATTCTAGCTAGGGAATTGTTGTTTAACACACTACTAGGTGGAAAAAAAAATCTCTTTAAGCCAACAAAAAAAATTAAAATAAGTTTAAGCTAACTTTAACTAATTTCAATTTGGTATTCCCACAAATTTATAATACCAATATCTCTCTTTATAATTTATCATTAATCATCAAGAAAAAAGTTTTACATCTATGATTATACTACACTAATAAAATAACATTATTCAACTAATTACATTTAATTTGTTGTAAGTATTGATGATACACAAACTTCAACACAAAAATACCATTTCCTCTTGTACAGTATTTAATCACATCAAAACTATATCACAAATAATCTCAATTCAAAAAGTTCACATAAAGCCTATTCATATTTTCAAATCTCTTTCCACTTGTCTATATTTCAATTTCATCATCACAAATATTCTTCTAATAATATTTTCTTAATTTAGATCAATCCAGCACAAACTCAATTATTCCAATATTAATAACATTGAACAATCATTCCATAAATAGAATCAAATTCATTTACAATTTAAATTTTTTTCCTTATTTTGATCTGATAGTTGCTTGAGTCCTACACAATAAATAAAAAGAGTTTGGAAATACATCAAGATTTTTAAAGACCTAATAAAACATTATCATAATTAACAATCACAACACAAATAAAGAGATGATTTTGGTGAAGCTTATTTTTATTTTAGTTATAATAATGGTTTAGTTTTGGGTTTTGAGTATTGATCTGTGTATCTTGTTTTGTTGACATTGAAGGTGGATGATTTTGGTGATTTCAGTGACATCAAAAAGCAAATTATCTATGGCTTTATTTGACATATTACATGATATTATTTTCATGAGGAATCTGAAGCAGTGTAATTTTGAATTTGGGCTACAAGATTTAACTGGAGACAACCTTTTTTTAGACTTGTATGAGTGTTTTTAGGGTTTTCTTCTTATTTCTTTACAATTTTTTATTTTTTTTTCATCCTCCACGAAAAATTATAAAAATTATAATCTCTAATGTAATTCACAATGATTCTTAAAGTTTTGATGCATTTTGTATATTTTCTAATTTCCTGAAATCTAGGTTTTGATTTAAAAATTAATTATTTTCTTAATTCGATTTGTATTATATTTTTAATAAAAGATTCATAATTTGGTTTGTTTAATTCTAATTAGAGTCCAAAGTTTGGTAAGAATAAGAGATTGAGATTATATAAATCTATAAATCTTACTATATGATTTTCTAGAATTAATTCATGTTGATACGTTAATTCGAATTTGTGAAAGAGTTGAAGATTTTTTAATTAATGATTGAATCAGATGTAAAAAAAAACTATGAGACTGGTATATTGTTTTAGTTAATCACATATTAATTGAGTTTTTTAATTTTGACATGAATATATTTATAAAAAAATAAGTTTCACGTCTTCAATGACGTATAAAAATAAAAAAAAATGTAAATACTTCATTCGTCTCTATTTATTAGACTTATCAAATTTGTTATCTTTTTTTTTATAGAATCTCTTTATAGTTAAATGATGCATTAGTTAATTTTTAAAACATCTTTAATTAATTAACATGACCTAAAAAAAATATTTAAAATGATTGACACAAATTTAAACTTCCCCAATTTGATTTAATAATATAAGTAAATACAAATACACAAGTTATATTCAACTACTTTGGTTTTAAATATACGGGTAATTTTTGAACAATAACACAAATTATTGATTTATTGTTTTCAACTAACTTAACTAGTTTTCTTAAAAGATGTAAATTAGTTTTGAAAAGTCTTACAAATAATATGTGAAGGAAGGATGGGTATAGTAAATATTTCACAATGGTAGCATTATCTTAAATTTTGAAACCAAAGTCCTTACAAAGTAATTTTTTCACTAAATAATCAATTAACAAATGTAAAATTTAAAATAAATATTCAAAGGTTAGCTACGAATCTATAACATAAAATTGATTTTGTTCTTAATCTAAATTTTTTAATCTCTTGAATACTTTGTAGTAAGAAAATTATTAAAATGAGTCTTACTAGTTTTTTTCTAATGTAACAAATAAATTTTCAGAATGAAATACATTGTAATATTATAACATTCATGTCAACGATAATTTAATATGAAATATTTTAACATTATAGTTCACATTGAAATTCCTTTTTGTCACGTAATTGTTAACATTATTGTTAATTTTTTTAATAATTATCCATGAGGTCTAAAATTTATACTATGAAAAAAAAATCAATTTTGAATAAAAGTATAAGGAAAAACATATTTAACCTATATTTAAAATATTTAAAATATTTAACAAAAATAGGATAGCCAACACGTTAATAAGTAAGATGATATTTTTCTAAAAAAATAACATCATATGTTAAATATTTTTCTAAGATAAAATATTATTTCCATAAATGTAACCCCATTTGTGTAGGTAGAGTTTGAGTTCATCAATTAAATTTTCATTCTACATGAATTTTGACGTCGAAAACAAAAAATAAGTAAAACAAAGAAAAAAAAAGTGGAACAAAGAGAAAGTAGAAGAGGGTTGCATAAGAAAGTTTCACTTTATGTAACAAACCTGTGAAGAGGATGTGAGAGAAGTTGGAGTTAGATGTTAAGAAATGAAAACTTCTTATTTATTATTGTGTTAAAGCTCTTAGAATGAGAAATGTTTGAGAGAAATTCACTCTATTTCTTTTTATATGTACTAATTTTGTACAAAATGATTATTTCTTTTTAAGTCACATTTTCAAAATTCAAGATGGTCTCAATTTTGTTTTACCAATCATATCAATCTACAAAAGGTAGAAAATTGAATGAAAATTGAAATTGAAATTGAGAATAATAATGTTTGAAAAGTAGAAAAAGTATGGTGGAGGTAGTTGAAGACTTCTAGACAACATATAAAATGGTGGTCCTACATGCTCCAAGAAGATAATACAGAAATTTCTCAAAGTTTCAATTCCAATGTGCATTTCATTTGAATGGAAGGAAAAAAGTTTTTAAAGAGAAAGTGTTTCAAAAGATGTTGAATATTTATCTTCTTCTTAAATTTTATTAAGAGTTTAATAGTGTTTTCAGGAAATCAAATCATATAGAATTATACAACCATTTCCTTTCTTCTATTCTTCAACTCCTTTATCTGCAACTCATTCATTTCTCTTATATGCTTTTATCCTAACAATTCATTCTTTAATCAAAGTTATTGTACTTTAAGTTTAAAATTAACTTAATAAATATTTTCAGTATTTTTAGCCATTTATGACTGTTTAAAATAAATAACACCTACAGACTTAAAATAAAATATTTTAACTAAACTTTATTGAATTGAAAATTGACTATTATCTAAACACACACTCATTAAATTAATATTTAAATTATTTAAAAGTTTAGGTGGCTATAATGGAGTCAACAGTATGCATTAACTATATTTATATAATTTAGAATTTATTGTACTAATTATGGATCATACTATACCTTAGTATAAAATCTTTATTATTTTTCTGGTATTTTCCTTCTTAAAATGTATAATTTTAGAATTTTATTTCTCATAATTGTATTGTTAAAATATTTTATTTAATTTTATTGTAGAAATTTTTTCAAATGTCTTCATAATTGTACTAACAAAGTCATCAATAGTTTTTGGTGATTTCTTGTGTTCCAAGATTGTATAACAAAAGATTCCAAATCTAACTCACTTAAAATAAGAAGAGTTTGCAAGTTCAAACATTAAACGAATATCAAATTCATCTTTGTTAGAAACTATAATAAATTTCTCATTGTAAAAGATTAATAATGTTCTTTACATTATATTGTTGAATGAATTTAGGATTCTTCGTATTTTCTTTTGGTCATTTTTTTTCTATAGTAAAACTTTTTTAGAAAAGACCTTATCACTTCTATTTTTTTATTTAATTTATTACTTTTTGTCTCCAATGTTCATGTAACTCTACTAACACTTTCTTTTAGTTGGTTCTTAAGTAAGAAAAGAGTAAATACCAAATTTTTTAGAGAATTCCTTTCAAAATTAAACCTTAGATGAGTTAGAGTAGCTAAAAACATGATTTTTTGTATTTTAATTTTTTCTTTTACAACCACAATATGAATCTTCTTCTTTCGACTCTCATACTCCATGCATGTAGAACCACTTTCTATTAGTATTTTTTTTCCTCTTTTAAATTTCAAATTAAATAAATAATAGAATAATAATTCAAGATTAGAATTAAGATTAAACCAATATAGTAAAGAAGAAGAAGACGAGAATTTAATAACAGATCACTTCTAGCTTACAATATTCTTTAAGGTGTTTACAAAGGTTTGAAAGCAAGTTTTCCATTGTAGTCTTACATGTTACGTCTCAAATGATGAATACAGAATATAAGGTTCACTAAGCTTAAATAACTATATGAATATACAATTTATTTTTTCAAAGGTTTTAGTGGAGTATACAAAGGTATAAGAAAGGAAGAAAAGCTTTTCCAAGATTTGCATAGTTTTTCTATTTGGTTCACTTGTTCAAATCTTCTTCTTTTTAACCAATGAATTAAAAATAATCTTCATCACAACATTTGGCTACTTTTCTTCTTCTTTTATTATTTCTTTTTGTTTCTCCTTCTTCTCCACCTAGATGAACATTTGCATATTTAAATGTTTTCATTTAATCCTTGTGTGAAGGTAGATGATGATCATTTAATGTTTGAGCAATTATGGACTCTTTTGCTCTGATAGCCCATATTCCTTATCTCCTTAAGAATGCACTTTTAGCTTTTTCTTAAGTGTTGTCACGTATGTTCGTACAACAAATAGCAGGTTCGTTAGAAATGCAGTGCAAAAGTTGCTCATTTTCTTCTGAAAGTTTTTTTTATAACTCCTTTGACTAAGAAGTTTTAAACTCCAATGTTTATGTAAAAAAAACTTGTATATATTATAGGTTTTTTACCGGGTTATTTTTTTTTTTTTTACCAAAATAGTGTCCGTTTAAAAAAAATTACAAATTTAAGCAAGTCGTGTCAATTCGACACGACTTCATATGCAGAAGTCGTTCCAATTAGGCATGACTTCTGCCATGTCATACTAAAGTCGTGCCAACTTGGCACGACTTCTGCCATGTCATACTGAAGTCGTGTCAACTTTTGCCCTGTCATACTGATGTCGTGCCAACTTGACACAACTTCTGCCACGTCATAATTTTTTTTGTTTTTTTAATTTTATTGTTTATATATTGGGTAGTAAGTTATGTAATGTTAAAAATTAATTTGATACATAATTTTCTAAGAGTGTTAGTTTTAAGGAACAAAAAATTGGATAATTGTGTATGGATCATGTTTGAATTGAATGAATAAATACATAGATAAAGAAAATGAATGTTCTAAGAGTGTTATGAATGAATAAATACATAGATAAAGAAAATGAGGAAATTAATAATCAAACTTGAATTGAATTTTATTATTAAGCTTGTCTGTGCGGATAATTATGACGTGGCAGAAGTCGTGCCAAGTTGATATGACTTCAGTATGACGAGGCAGAAGTCGTGCCAAGTTGGCACGACTTTAGTATGACATGGCAGAAGTCGTGCCTAATTGGGACGACTTCTGCATATGAAGTCGTACCGAATTGGCACGACTTGCCTAAATTTGTAATTTTTTTAAAACGGACCCCATTTTGGTAAAAACCAAAAAAATAACCCCATCATGGTAAAAAAATCTATATTATACTTAGAGACATTTCCTGCACAATGAGGAAACAAAGACAATGCATTATCTTGTTCTTTTAAATTGATTAGATGCAACACTGCAACATCAAATCATCTGATTGTGACACCCCACAAAATAACATCTAACTATTACAACCATATTTCTATACAAGCATAAATTTTTTCAAAACATTCCTAATACATGATTAGGAAATATAAAAATACAAATATTTACAATATAAGTTTCAAAATCAACACCCTAAAGCTCTTCAGATCCTCAAACACCTGTAAGATCATCTGCTCGTGTACGTAGTACAGTCATTGCAGTTCAAACACAACAAGAAAAACAAGGGTAAGCTAGTGAAAATAGAATTTTATAATATACACAATTAAATCAAAAGAGAAAACCAAGTTACATGATCAATTTCTCAAATTATTCAATCTTCTTCAAATCTCAACAATAAAAAAATCACATAAATCTCACATGGATCTACACATTCAGAATATTCAACAAACAACGTCTTCCGGAAGACCCGTATTAAGTAAGTCCTACCAGAGACTAACACCTGATCCAAATATTACCAGTGAATCCAACAGAAAGGATCAGGGTAAGTTCAATACAACCCAAGTCGTGCATCTCATATGTCACGGTGTGCATGAACTCCCCCATCAGCTTCTCACAACCTGATATCTTAGTCTATGTTTCTTAGATCATCAGTGAAGCTCGGAGATCTTTGTTACCACATACACAACAAACATCAGTCCATACATTATCCCAAATGTATGAATTTAATTCCATACCATTCCGTCATACAATATCATTCAAAAAGTGACCCACAATATTCAAAAAGCTTAATTAACATAAAAAAAACAACACTTAAATATTGAACCATCAAAATCTAATATTTTTATAAATTTTAAATAATATATAAACAAACAACACAATATATAAACACACAACATCCCTGCAAGAGAAATTGAATATTGGGACCACGTCCCTTCCACATCCAGATCTTCTAGCCTAGGGTTCTATTAAAAATTAAATTTAGCTTCCCTTACCTCAATTGCTTGCTTTCCAAGCAACTTTTAGAATTTTATTCCCTACCGTCTGGATAAGCTTCAAGATTTACGGGTTTAATGCAAGTTATCCAAACAGAACAAAAATTCAGTATATAGTAGAATAAGTTGAGAGGGTTAAACTTTTCAACTGACCCCACCAAGATTGATGACTAAATTCTAAGGAAAAACAGAGAACAAAGGATCTTTAGAGTAAAAATGAACTTACTCTGTTTAAAAATCTAAAAATCTAAAAATCTGTTCGGGTAGATGAGGTATGAAGTGAGAAATTAAGAGAGAAAGGAGAGGAGAAAAGTTGGTAGAGAGAGAAAGTGATTTGGAAGAAAGAAGAAGAAAATTATCATGTGGGGTGGGAGAAAGACGCTCTTTCTATTTTTTTGTTACGACTATTACAATGATTGCTCTGATAAGTTATAACTCTGGTAAGATGCAACATGCTATTAGGTAGACAAATGAAAAATTTGTACTAAAGTGGAAGATCAAAGGAATAATTAATTTTTTGTTACGACTATTACAATGATTGCTCTGATAAGTTATAACTTTGGTAAGATGCAGCATGCTATTAGGTAGACAAATGGAAAATTTGTACTAAAGTGGAAGATCAAAGGAATAATTAACTTCTTACACTTATATGTATGCATGAAATGTTGACTTTGTTCAAAATGATTTAAATTAAGATGAATACTAATTATTGTTTACACTAATCAAAATCTTTAAATCACGTGTGTTCAACATAGATATAACAAAAAAACATAAAGTAAGATGTAAATTAAAAAAATGAAATAACATACTAAATTGAAAATCATGTTCATCTGCGTCCATTTTTTAACAAATTAATCATGTTTAAACCTATTTAATATAAAAAACACAAAAAATTAATTATAATAAAAATAAAATGAATTACCAAATAAAAGTTTTAGTCTTAAAATATTTAATAAAAATACTCGATATTAAAAAATTATTTTAAGATTTTTTTAAAAAACTAGATTAAAGAAATATAGAAATAAACCACAACCTTAGTCACAATTGTTTCCATTAGATTCAAGAAAATAAACTTTTCTATGTTATTATAGTAACACTAAAAAAATATTAAATAGAAACTAATTTAAGAGATTGATTAAATTAGAAATTATTTTATAAACTAAAAAATATTGATATCTAAAGTAATTTCTATAATTAGTAAATGATTATAAAGTAATTTTTAAATTGGTGTCTAATCATTAGCTACTAAGGTTTTAACTGGCAACTACTTTATATTCTAAATTAATCTCTATTAGTCTTTTATAGACTAATTTAGAATCTAAAATATTAGAACCTAAAACCTTGATAGTTAATTCAGATACTACCAATTTAGAAACCATTTTATAAAATTTTATTAATAATAGAAAACACTTTAGATACCAATAATTTTTTAGCCTCTAAAATAGCATATAATTTAGTCAATATAGTGACTAATTCTTTTTTTATTCTAAATTTGGTTGTTATTTAATGATTTTTTTTGTAGTGTAAACTATAGTCATCCTACTTAGTCATACAAAATATTTACAAAATATTGGTCACACTACAATTTTCATAAAAATAAACATTTGAAAGTAAATAGACTATTATGTATGTATCAATGTTTGATACAACCCAATTAGCCAAGCACATAAGAGACAATTCACACTGTGATCAGTCATCTCAACATTCAAGACAAGGCCCCACCAAATATTGGAAGGACCTTAGAAGAAGAAAAATTGGTAGACCAGAGCATCAAATGTTCTTCTTTCTGGTCTTCTTACAAGACAAAAATGTTTGAAAATAAATTGGGCTCACTTTGGGGTCCAAATAGAATAATGTGTGCTTAGTAATTTGAGTAGGGTGTGCTTAGAAATTTGAGTTGAGTGTGCTTAGAAATTTGAGTAGGGTGTGCTTAGAAATTTGAGTAGGGTGTGCTTAGAAATTTGAGTAGGATGCGCTTAGTAATTTGAGTAAGACATGCTTAGTAATTTGGGCTTGTGCCAAACCCACCTTTCATGACAAGTGCTTCTAGGTTTAGGGTTTTTTTGACCTACCTTCTAGAAGGCTTCTCACAAATGACAACCCTACCCCTCTATCTTGTTCTCTAAGACATTCTCTCCTATAAATAGAGTGTTTTGTCTCATGTATTTCACACATTGAATTTTGAATAGAAAAGAAACTCTCTTAGTGTGTTGAGTGAGTCTTGAGTGCTCTCTTTTTGTGGGTCTTATATTGGGTGTTTGTGCATTTCAAGTGGTGGCTCTTCACCACTCATCTTGGAGTCTCCCACCACTCCAAGTGGCGTGGCCACCATCATCATCCATAAGCTTCCTCTATCTCTTCATCTCTTCCTTCTTTGCATAATTTCCATTCCTCTTATATTCTTGTGTTCTTCTTTTCCTTTTTGGTTTTTCCTTCTTGTTGCTTTCCATTATATGCTTTAATTTTTCACCTCTTCATCACCATCACCCTATAATTGTGTTTTCTCTTTGCCCTTTAGAAGTGAACCTTCACACTTACTTAACCACTTGGTTAAGTTCGTGTCTAGTGAGAATCTTCTTTGAGTTTTTCACCATAATTGCTAATCTCAAAAAGCTTAAACAAAAGTGAAACCTCTTGAATGTGCCAATCTAAAATCAACTCATCAATGATGGCATAAGTTTCTTCACCAACTTCATCATTAAATCAAAATGGCTTTAAGGTCAAAATGATAAAAAATTTATTCTAAGCCAACTATTGCAAAATTGGAAGGCATGACTTTATTGAGAAACACTAAGGAAAGATAAAACAAAGAGGAAACAATAAAAAAAATGAAAGAAACTTACATGAAAACAGTATTTTAACACACACTTGAAAAAAAAAACCTCGTATAAAAATGGAGCAAACAAGCAATAACGACTTAACAAAAGAAAAAAGGCCCAAATTAACAAAGCCCTAATTGATACTTTAGAAGACACATCGTCAGACACAAGGCTTCATAACGACAGATGCAAGACTTCTATCAGATGCTCTATCAATGACAAACAAAAGACTTCCATCGAATGCACCAACAACATTAGACATAAGGCTTCCAACTAACATAGAGGGTAAATATCGTAATAGCCTCCTCCCTCAAGCTAGATGTGTATGTTGGACATTCCAAACTTGGAAACAAGAACTTTAAAACTCCTTTGGTCGAGAGACTTTGTTAGTTCAATAGACCCTTGGTTGGATTTGATATTTTTCTTAATCAATAAAGTATTAAAATATATCTTCGTGAGAATCAGGTCTTGTTAGATGCAAGTGTCTTGTTTAGCCTAACAGACACAAACACAAACACTATGCTTATGCCCTTCGTCTGATAAGTTTTTGCTTGAACAAATGCAAGCACATATACTTTGTCTGATAAGCTTTCTACTTGGACAAATGTCAAGTATACTTCATCTAACAGACAATAAGCCTAAAGTATTCATGGTACACATTGAAAACTTATTAATATTTATTCTCTTTGTGAAGATAATGTTCAACTCTTCATTTCTCTCAAGAGGATCTTGCAACACTCTGCCATCATCAAGATCTCTTGATTTACGTGCTAAAAGTATATCCACACAAACAACTTCTTATGAAAAAGAGGAATGTTAGTGTTGCAAAGTTAGCCACCTTTTTCAAACCATGTGTTTTACTTTAAAGAGAAAAAAGTTAACTATCTTAGGCTTTATAAGACATGTCATATATCAAAGATGTTGCATGTTAAATACATAAGCATTTAATTTGCATAATGAGTATTTAAAGTTTGCACATGCTTGAACGTGGTCAGATAAAAGTCAATGAGGAAGAAAGACTCGTTAACCTAACAACAACTCAAAAGGACTTTGAAATGAACTTCTTCTCAGGTCCATATAAATAAGTTCTCTTTGAAAAAGAAAGGTTGACGTGTTGTTGGTGATGCTTATGAACTGAGTGCAAAATGCTTCAAGCTCTCAAAGCAATCTTAACCTTTATGTGTGAGAAAACCATTGTTTGTATTCATAACCAAGTATAAGAATGTTCATTATCTTGTATCTATCTAAGGATATTCATATCTTTTAGTGAGCGAAACCTGTGATTTTGTAGTTCACACCCTTTATAATCAAAGTGTTTTAGTCAAAAGTGGTTGAGTCTAAAGAATACTTGTTTTAGTCAAAAGTGGTTCAACACTCATTTCTTATGTTTTTTGTTTGTTTTCACGAGCTTGGTGAAGGTATCAATTGATTGATACAAAGATTTGATTGAAAGAAGATACAAAAATTGCTTATATCTTTTCTTGAATAATGTGATAGACAATCTTAATGTGCTATGTTCATTCTTGGAAGATATAGGATTAAGAGCAATGTGTCTAGTTACTTGATTGTCATAATATAAATTGGTAGAAGAATGTACGACACTAAAATTGTGTAATATATATGTTAACCATTGCAATTCACAAGGAGTAGCAGTTAGGGCTTTGTATTTACCTTCTGAGGATGAAAAAAAGATAATAATTTATTTCTTTAACTTCTTATATATTAATGAGGACCCAAGGAGATACAAACCCTAAAAATGGATTTGCATGTTTTTGACACGAAACCTAGTTAGAATGACTTAATCCCTTGAGTTACATGTTAGAAAGATTTTATATACCTTAGAACGAATTATGGCGTAGTCCATCAAATGAAGTGATAGTCCGTCAAATGCCAAAAATTATAGTATAATTATGGTCTGATGATCCCAAGTTGTCTCCCAACGAATCCAATAGTGAAATCAGTAAATCAGTGTTCAAAATCTATTTGTAAGTAAGAAAATTTAACAATAAAAAAGGTTTTTGTTTTAAATTTGTTTAACAATTAACATAAAATAAATGATTAAAAAAACAAATAAAAGGTGTTATATCCCCAAGTACTTCCACCATTGAATTCTTCACAGGTTCTCTAAAGATTTGTCCTTTCTCAATTCTCAAATAGAGTTAAACCAAATTTAACATGTGTCAATCTTATTCAACTTGAAACTTACTAGTAAAGCATGCCTCTACTGGTTTAATCAATACCCACTTTGTTCCATGCGTATACTCCATGGGAATGCTTATCTCCTCTCTCTTGAATCATGCGCCCAAGAAATTAATTAGAAAAATGCAAACTAACTAAGAAACCAAAGTTTAAGACAAGGAAGACTCTCAATTATGCGTTTAAGTACAACCTCTCACAAAAACCAATTTTCCAGTAGATTAGAAGATTAAAACAACTGCTACAGAGAATCGAAAAATGAAACTTTTATTGATCAAAACCTTATAACTTAACAGGGAATTACAAAAGAATCAACCAAAAAGGTTTAGCCTTCCATGCGGAGGCAAAAATAAGAATAATAAAAAAATGAAAATAAAACTAGGTTTAAAATGTGTTGTGCGACTATGAGATGTGATCCAAAAGTTTTTTTCATTCTTCCTCTGAAGTCTCTTTTGTAATCTTCTTTTTCTTGTACAAAATCGAATTCAAAATCTACCTAATGATATTGTTTTACAACTATTAGATGTTTCCTTTCCTGTTTTAGATTATTAAATATATATTTTCATTCCCAATCAGTCTTGGATTTTATTGTTGCTTCTTTTCCAAATATATTGTTTCCAGTTTTTCTTTAGATTTTCACAATGATTATAATTGATTTCAACATTGTTGTGAGAGATATTGCAAAAGATTTTGTCAAATAATATCTTTAAAGTATATTTGCTCTATATTTAAAGGATTTTGTAGAGGAGGTTTAGTTGCAAGATTTTGAGAGAATATCCCTAAAAAAATATTTGCTTTCAATTCTTTTTGAGATATTTGAAAATTTAATTATTTAATTCTTTATCTCAAATTTTGATTTTTGTTTTGATTCAAAAGAAGCAACTTGAGTTAAAAACTCAAAATTAATAGAAATAACAATGAAAGTCCAAATAAACCCAATTAGTTGAATATTAATTAAAATAGTAAATTTAAACATGATTATAGTCCAAAAATCTATGGTTAAAGTGATTAAGTGTGAATAGAATTATGATCATCACCTAATTAATGATGATAGTTTGACTACTTTTGTAAAAATTGACTTTAGAAAGTTATAACAAAGCAAATATATGGTCTTATGTTGGTCAGGTACAGAAGACGATTAATGACTCATTATCGCATCAGAAGTAATAATTTATCCCTAAGTACGAATATTGAACAATAAGTAACAATTGAATTATCAAGTATAAGATTCACTAAATAGAAAACAAAATAATAAAGTTTTTTGGGAGTTTGTTATTGATCCGGTCGGTCATCGGTAGTCGATGACGTCAGCAGCAGATAACCACGTGGACCACTCGCAGAGTGACACGTGGATCAGGTGGCAGAGAAATCATGGAGGAGATCACCCGGTATGGTGATCGGTGGTCAGTAACCGAGTGGCCACCGACAGATCAGTTCCAAGATAAACACCCGGGGGAGAACGCGAGAAGCAATAGAGCACCGATCAGTCATCGGGGTTTCGTGTTACACGCAGTTAAACTAGGACTGAGATTCCCCAGCGAGAGCGTTACGCATGGACCTCGCATGATCATACCTCAGAGAAAGAAGAGCTCCTCGCCGGTATAATTGTGCACGAGAGTGGCCTGAGGGAGTTAGTAAACCAGTCAGTGATTGGTGACTTCCTCAACCCATTACGTGCATGACGTCGTGGAGGGGAAATCGCGTATGCAGAGAGCAGTGCTTGGTGAGTGTGCCTAGTCCAGCCACACCTGGCGTTCTCCTGGGAATGTGCGATTCACCCAGATGGAAGAAACGCGCTAAGTTACTCCGCAAGGGAATAACTTAGGCGCACAAAGAGATGCGCTAGAGCCCTTCAGGTGGTGGCACGTGTACGGTTAGATGTGAGTTGCATGCCTCCACGTGTCGCTGTTTGAGAGGGGCGTAGCCCAGATAAAGGTGCACTCCGTGTCGTGAAAGGTACAGACAGGAAACCCAGACACCCGCGACCCTGACTGTGGTACGTTTTCGTACAAAAGCATAACAGAATTCTGACACACGCAGAGAAAAGTGTAATTGAATTCTGTTAGGCACAGACACAGAGGGAGATAAAAAGAGAATCAGAGAGAAATACACACACACATTATTTTTGTTAGTGATTCTGTGATCTAACTTGAGCGTCGGAGTGCAAACGGCCGCTAGAGGCGTTGTCTGTGTGTTTGCAGGTTGCTTTCGGAGTTCCCAGAGGAGGAGGTTCTAAGAGTACTCTTGCAGATAGCACAGTTGCCATAGGCGGGGCAAGGAAGCGACAAGGCAATTCCTCCACGCTTGAGTTGTCGGCAGGATCAGTTATAATGATTGCAAGAATTATAAAGAAAGCAAGTCAAAAAGTTTGTTGGTTCAATTGAGAAAATTGGGATTAGGGTTCGTCCTTATTACTCTTTTGTATTTTAAAAAGCATAGTAATATTCTATCCTTTGATTGATGTTGATGCCCATATAAAAGTCATTTATATGGATTCCTCGCATATAAAGTTATTAAGAGAGTCTCCTATATATCGATTCCTCACATATTTATAAAAAATTCATAAGCATTACGATTAGATGTTGATAACAATTAACATTTCAAATCTATTCCTAGCATTCAAATATGTTAAGCATTGTCATTTGGGTTAGAAACTTAGAGATACTTTTTAGTTAAATCTAAGGATCTTGATCATGGTAAACAAGCATTACAAATAAAATGACAATACCAATTATCAATCAAGAACATAATATTATATTTAAATATCACCTCAATACATAAGAGTTTGAACAGATTACTCCCAATCCCAAAGGGTAGGATTAGCCACTCATGTTGGCCATTATATGCATGGAAAGCAAGAAAAGAAGATCCATGATGTTTCTCCTTGATGGTTGCCTCCTCTAGGGTTTTCTAACACCTTATACTCTCCCAATTGAATGTCTAGGGTTGTTCCTCATGCCTCATATTTAACCTAGTTGGGCTTGGGCTAAGTAACTTCTCGCCTGGGTGTGATTAGACTCGCTTGGGTGAGTTTGACGAAAACATGCCCAAT
Source organism: Phaseolus vulgaris (assembly GCF_000499845.2). Classification (NCBI taxonomy): domain Eukaryota; kingdom Viridiplantae; phylum Streptophyta; class Magnoliopsida; order Fabales; family Fabaceae; genus Phaseolus; species Phaseolus vulgaris. Next base: position 32,534,493 of record NC_023759.2, read on the forward strand.
ATCTCTGGAGTGGCGAGATCCTCTGGGAGCTTCTGGCTTTATTGAGCGAGTGTTTGGAGCGTTCCAGTTTTCCCGTTATATCTTGTATATTCTCCTTTTGCCCTTTCATCTCCATTTTTCCCTAGAATCTTGAAACTAACACAAATTTGGGAATAAATCGTTCTTATTCATATTATAATCACAAAATATGTGAAAATGTGTAAATTCATAAATTAGGGGTTATATTATAGTTTTTTTTATCAATTAATATTCATAAGTGTTTGCATTTTAATATGCAACATTATTGAAATATGACACTTATCAACATCTAATAAGTCTTCTATAGGTTTCAACATCATAAGTACATTCATTATGGTCAAACAAGTTTTTTTTTATCTTTCATCATAGGTGTGGAAGAGGGTTTAGTTGGTAATGTTCCTAAATTTGCAAGGATGTCTAAAACATACTTTCTTGGACAAACATGTATATCATTATCTGATTGAGTAATTTATAAGCCAAGGAAATATTTTACTTGTCCAAGTTCTATGATATTAAAGGTATTTCCTAAAGATGTTTTTACTTTGTGTGTATCAAGAAGATTATATCTCGTCATGATTATTTCATCTACATAAGCAGGTAAGGCAATGAAAGAAGATGAAGTTTACTTAATAAACAACTAATGGCCAAATTCAATTTGTACAAGGTTGATGGTTTGTAAATGATCAATTGATTTGGAAAACCACTACCTACTGGTTTGTTTCAGCCCTTATAAGGTTAGATTATATATTTAATTGCACTTAGGGTGAACAAAACCTTGTGGTATAATTATATAAACTTCTTTATTAAGATATCCATACAAAAAAAAAAACATTTTTTATATAAAGTTATTCAAGGTACCCTTCTTCGATCATTACAAGAGTAAGAAGGAGGTGTTCAATAGTGAGCTTAGCCACTACAGAGTTTGTATCTAAGTAATCCATGCCTTCAAGCTTAGTGTACCTTTACTATGTCATGCTTTATATATATATATATATATATATATTTATTTATATATTTGTCTTATATTTTATTGAATACATGAATTTTCATCCAATGGGTCTTTTTCCAGGAGGTAGATCAATTATGAGCCATGTGTTATTGCTTAAAAGAGCCTCAACCTCATGTCAGGAGAAAGGATAGCTTCCTCATAAGTTTGTGGTTTAGTATTTGAGGAGATAGAGAGCGTGCAGTGAAGGTGTTACAATGAAAGATTTTCATAAGACAAAACAAAATGTATCTTATTACCATTTGTAGTAATTTCTCTTACGCAAAATTATATATATAATGTGATGATAGTTTAGAAAGTATGAAGCTCTTCATCCTCTAGTGGATATGCGAAGATTCTCAACCTCTTTGTTTTCAAAAATCAAATTATGTTGGTTCTTTTATTCCATCATGATTTTTGGAATTTGGTGTATCAATGAAAATGTTGAGAAAATCATCTCACACACTCATAATGGGTTTTATCCAAACAAATAGTGTGAAAATGCATACATATTTTTTCATGAAATATAAAATTGTATGATATATATATATATATATATATATATATATATATCCCTCATATTTATAACTATAACATTGTTGCTGAAGACCGTGAAGATTCTACTCGACTTTCATGAGGATGTGTTCGATGAAGAAAATAAGTTTGAAGTTGTATATGCATAAATGTTGTCCAATAGAATGTATATCATTGTCTTAGTTAGGATAGAGTTGCTTAAGTGGCCTTTTGCATTTTGACCAACTCCATATCTCACAGTCATGGTAATGATCTCAACCACAAATTCCATGGAAGTCTTCAACCATCTAAGTCCTTCCTTCTTCTTATCTAATTCCATTCCTTTTGTTTTTGCCATTTTCTTATTCTATCTTCTCTTGAGTTCTTTAATTTTTTGCTTACATCTCTTCTTTTATGTGTATCTTTTTATTTTACTCCATGAAGAGAACCTTCACACTTACTTAATCACTTACTTCATCGAGTCATCACCATATTTGCTAATCAAATTTTTAACACAAGTGAAACTAATAAATCAATTCGTGTGTCTCATAATTCAACTAATATCATGAGTTCTATTATAGTGAAAAGGTTACAAAGGTATTTTTCATTGCCAGTTTTGGCTTACACTAGTGCATATAGTAATTGTTGGGTTCAATAGTGTCAAAGTACAAGAATGGTGGAGGCGGGGGGGTGGGGGGGTGAATTGAGCTTTTAAAACTTTCACACAGATTCAATTTTTAGTACAGTACAAAGAAAATAAATCGATTTATTTAACAATGAACAAATTTATTTTTATACAACTTATGTATTAAAACGTTTATCTCAGTTGAATGATTAAAGTTGAGCTAGATGATCTGTAGGCAAAGTTCAAATTGATTTGCACAAGATAAAATCAGAGAGCTCCAACAGTTAATCACAACCCTTGAATACAAAATCAATTCTTGTTTTTAAATCAATTAACATATTGAATTAAAATTTCACAGAACACGAATTTCAATTATGTTTCATAGCTTATACAGATTTACACAGAAGTTCTTCAGAAGGTTTTCCAAACAAAACAAGAACAGTATAAACGTACCTAGAAAGAACAGATTCAAATACAATTGAATAGATTTATTTCTTGACAGATTAGTTTTTTCAGCCGTTATTGAGTGCAGGGATTAAGAGAGAATGAACACAAAACAATTATGTTGGTTCACTCAAATGAGCTACATCCAGTCTTCACCTAATCCAAGGTGAAATCCACTAAACCACAATTCAAAACAATTACAAAAACCACTGTTCTTGAACCCTACAAGAACATGACACACTTTGCTGAAAAACCCTATTCCAGCACACACAACTCTTCAAGAAACCCTATCAAGAAGAGTTTTACAAACACACTTTACAAGAAATTGATATATGAAATGAATACACCTGAATATGCCTTAGACCAGTAGAACAGATTGCTCACACAGTGAAACACTTCTAGCCAAGCCTTAGAACCAACCAAAAACAAGCACACTTTGTAATTTGAAAACTCTTTCAAGAACACGTGCTAATCCTCTAAAATCTCTTATGTCTCTGTTGTAAAACTAGTTTTCTCAATTATGTGAACAACTTTTAAAGCCAGAACAAACTCTCTTTTTATATGGAACGTTTTATAACGAACTTTCAAAAAACAGTTAAAGCTGTTATAAAAAGAACATATTGAAAATAAAATGAACATATTTATTTTCAAAGACAGTTAGAGAATTTGTTATATGTAGGAGACTTAGTCAAACTCCCTGGTGCAAGGATAAAACGTGAAAAGTCTGCTAAGAGAAACATGGCACCAAACTAAAAAGAATCTATTCATTTACAGAAGAACAAATTCATTTTCAAAACGATAACAAAAACATTTTAACAAGTGAAACACAGTCATTTTGATGGAATGAAAACTTAGTTAAGATACTTGATGCTTAAAACTTGATTTTCAAATGCACTTTATCAAAGCATCACTTTAAGAAAAGAATCTATTCATTTAGAGAAGAACAGATTCATTTTCTATGCAGCAAAGGATATTTTTGCAAAACATGTGAAAAATAGTTTCAGCAGCATCTTCATTCATTGCTTGTGGTGCAAGTGAATCTCCTCTAATTTCTGTAGATGGAGAACTCATCCTTTGACTCCCAACATGACCAACAGGTAACTCTTGTCTGTATGAGTGATGCATTACATAGCAGGACTGCTCTGCAACTTGAACAGTATCATCTTCCATAGGAACAACATCATCTCCATCTTCATTGTTGAGATTTGAGGCTTCACGTTCCTCTCTATGAGTCATGCTTCTGTGAAATACCCATATGCCTTCCACTTTGTGAAATCCCATCTTAATGAGAGTGGCATTGTAAATCTCACTCACAGCCTTGATAGTCTCGTTCCTCTCATTAGAAGTATCAACACCAAAATAGTCAATCAATTTCGAAACAAGGATAGCATATGGAATCTGTAATCAGCTAACCTTTTGGATTTCAGCATGTGCTATGATATAATTTAAACCCAGTTAACTTTTATCATGTCCATAATGTAGTATAGTAGGATTAAATCTTCCTCATGCAACATAGCATGATTTGTGCCTCTAGGAATGAGTTGCCATGCAATGATATAAGCAAGTAATCTTGGGGTTAAATTCAGGTTACCTGCATGGAACTTGTTCACACTTAGGGATGGATCCCTTACACAGCTTCGATAGTACTGAATTTTGTTAAACTCCTGAATCCCATTTGTATTGCCTTTGCCAACCTTCAAACCAGCATACTTGATTCCAACAACTAGATTCCACACTTCATTAGTGACTTTCATCTTGATCCCTTTCACGTAAGACACCAGATTTTTTCCATCCAAAGTCAGATTGGTGTAAAACACCTTCACAAGGTCAGGGTATACGTTACCAGTCATTTCAAGAAGTTGTTTCAGTCTTTGATGCTTCAGGGCAGATCTGGTTTCATTCAACTTCTCAGTTTTCAGCCATGAGAACTCTAGAACTTTTGGAATGTTGATTTGCTTTCTACTCATCTCATGGATGTAGGCGGTTATCCCCTCATCATCTCCAGCAAACCAGTTCTTCAGCACTCCTTGAGAGTTGCTATGCTTGTTCTGTTTCTTCTTTTTCTGACGTGATGAAGAAGCCATGGTTGAACCAGAGTTGGGTCTGGAAACACAACTTGAAACCAAAATTAGTGCACAGTAATAACCATACAATACAAAATCATCAAGGAAAGAACATTACCTTCTGATTCAAATGGTGAGCAATGAGTATGGGCAACACAATTTCACAGTTTTATATAGGAGAATGGAAGCAGTTAAGAGTAGATATGCACGAGGATTTTATTCTCTGTATTTGTGCAGAGAATCTTTGAAAAGGGGAAACAAATATTTTGAATCACGATGCATGCATATCACACCATGATTTAAGCAACCAATGCATCAAATCAGTTACAAGACCATGACCCAAACCGTCAAAGATTCAGTGGTTAATACCCACTAAGTCAGTCAATTAGTCAAAGATTAAATTTTCTCTTTCCTAGTCATCAATGTATATCAGTACCAAAAATAAACATGTTTAATTGCAAATAAACAAATTTATTTTTCACTGCGAAGCACAATTAACATTTATAATACCCAATTCATTCAGTAGAAAATTAAACCTATCTTTGGCCAATGGTTTTGTAAACAAATCTGCAAGCTGTAAATCTGTACAAATGAACTTAATCTCACATGTTCCATTTGATATGTGTTCCCTTAGAAAGTGATGCCTAATTTCAATGTGTTTGGTCCTTGAATGCATGATAGGATTTTTAGTTAAATTGATGGCACTTGTGTTATCACACATCAAAAGTATATTGTTAAGTAAGATACCAAAGTCATTCAATTACTGTCTTAGTCATATGGTTTGAGCACAACAACTCTCTGTTGCAATGTACTCTGCTTCAGCAGTGGAGAGAGCAACACATGCCTGCCTTTTGCATTGCCATGAGATCAAGCTTAATCCAAGCAAGTGACAGGTACCACTAGTGCTCTTCCTATCACTTTTGCAACCTGCAAAGTCTGAACCAGAGTAGCCAGTCAAACTTAATGAAATGTTACCTGGATACCACAAGCCAACTTCTTTTGTTCCTTGCAAATATTTTAGAATCCTTTTAGCAGCATTGAAATGTGATTCTTTAGGAGCAGATTGGAAACGAGCACACATGCACACTGCAAACATTATGTCAGGTCTGTAGGCAGTGAGATACAGTAGGGATCCTATGAGTCTTCTGTACTTAGTTTCATCAACAGAAATTCCAGCTTCATCTTGATCCAAATGACAACTAGGTGACAAGGGTGTGCTGATTGGTTTGCACTTGTCCATTTGAAATTTCCTCAGCAGATCTTTGCAATACTTGACTTGATTTAAGAATATGCCTTCCTTGAGTTGTTTGACCTGCAAGCCTAGGAAATAATTTAACTCACCCATCATAGACATTTCAAACTCACTCTTCATGATTTCCACAAAAGTCTCACACAATTCCCCATTGTTTGATCCAAATATGATATCATCCACATAGACTTGCACTACAATTGTGTCATCTCCTTTCTTCTTAATGAACAAGGTCTTATCTGATGTGTCTCTGTCATAGCCTTGCGAGGTAAGAAAATCACTTAGCCTCTCATACCATTGCCTAGGAGCTTGCTTAAGCCCATAGAGAGCTTTCTTGAGTTTGAACACATGTCCTGGATGTTGATGGTCTTCAAATCCTAGTGGCTGTGAAACAAATACCTCTTCATTTATATAACCATTCAAGAAGTCACTCTTCACATCCATTTGGAATAGCTTGAATCCTTTGATGCAGGAGAAGGCAAGGAGCAGTCTAACAGCTCCAAGTCGAGCCACTGTTGCATATGTTTCATCATAGTTTATTCCCTATTCTTGATTATACTCTTTAGCCACTAGTCTAGCCTTATTTCTGGTAATCACCCCATGCTCATCCATCTTGTTTCTAAATACCCACTTTGTTCTAATGATGTTCATTTCAGGTATTCTAGGAACAAGAGTCCATACCTCATTCAAAGCAAATTGATTCAGTTGCTCTTACATAACCAGAATCCAGTTACTGTCCTTGAGTGCTTCATTCAGATTTTTAGGCTCCACTTGAGATACAAATGCCATTTTCTCACAGAAATTACTCAGAGATTTCCTAGTTGAAACTCCTTTCCCAATGTTCCAAATGACATTATCAAAGGTTAGATCTCTTGGACTTTTCCACTCTTTTGGCAAACCTGCAGAAACAGTAGGTTCTTGGAAAGCATGTGAGTCAGCAGTATCAATATGAATCAATTCATTTTTATTTAAAACAGATTTTAAATCATCACATTACAGGTCATCTGCAACAGTTTTAGGTATGCTATGATCAGTTTCATCAAATACAACATGCATTGATTCTTGTACTGTGAACAATCTTTTATTGAAGACTCTATATGCATGACCATTCAAAGCATAGCCAATGTGAATACCTTCATCAGATTTAGCATCAAATTTACCCAAATTCTCTTTGCCATTATTCAATACAAAGCATTTACACCCAAACACTCTAAGGTGACTCACACTAGGTTTCCTGCCTTTATACAATTCATATGGTGTTTTCTTCAGAATGGGTCTAATTAAGGTTCTATTTAACACATAAGCTGCAGTATAGACTGCATTTGCCCAAAAATACTTAGAAAGCTTAGGTTCGTTTAGCATAGTCCTATCAAGTTCCTCTAATGATCTGTTTTTCCTTTCAACTACACCATTCTGTTGGGGAGTTCTAGGGGCTGAAAAGCTATGTTCTATCCCATGTTTTTCACAAAACCTTTCAAATCTAGCATTTTGAAACTCACCCCCATGATCACTTCGAATGGATTTTATACAACAACCATTTTCATTTTGTAAAACCTTTGCTAATTTCTTAAAAGCATTGTAAGCATCATTTTTATATGCAAGAAAAAGAGTCCAAGTATATCTAGAGTAGTCATCCACAACAACGAAAGCATACACATTTCCAGCCAAGCTAGCAACTCTAGAGGGTCCAAATAGATCCATATGCAATACATCCAATGGATTCTTAGTAGAAACAATGTCCTTTGAATTGAAAGAAGATCTGATCTGTTTACCTTTCACATAAGCATCACAGATCCTGTTATCCTGAAATTTAATGTTAGGCAAACCAAAAACAAGGTCTTTGGATTTCAATTTATTTAAGTGATTAGTGTGAATGTGAGCTAACCTCCTATGCCACAACCAAGACTCATCACTTTTAGACAGTAGACACTCATTTGAAGAATCAGTTTCTAGAATATCCAGGAGATATATGTTATTCACTCTCTTACTAGTAAACAACACCTTACCAGAGGAGTCATTTGAAATTGTGCAGCCATTTGACTTGAAGTTCACCTTATATCCTTTGTCACATAGTTGGATGATACTTAGAAGGCTATGCTTGAGTCCTTCCACATAAAGCACATTCTCAATAGTGGTTGAATTTCTAGTTCCAATAATTCCCCTGCCCAGAATTCTTCCACGGTTATTGTCCCCATAGGTTACATGTCCCTCTGCCTTGAGCTTCAAGCTGGTAAATTTTGTCAGATCACCAGTCATATGTTTTGAACATCCACTGTCCGAATACCATTGATTTCTCTTGCTGCCTTTCTGCAAAACAGAGCAAAAATAATACAAATGGTACCCTTTTCAGTATAGGGTTCAGCAAAGATTAAAACCTTTCCTTTGGTAGCCATTTGGCTAAGTTTTTAGGGACAAAATATTTTCTAGCAATACATGACCTAGAGGTATGACCAGATTTCATACAATAAAAGCAGGTAACACGAGATGCCCTTTTGCCACGGTTAAAAGATGAAAAAATTGATTTTGCTGGAACAAAAAAACTTGAATTTTTTTTAAGATTGGTTACATTTCCAGGGTTATAACCAATACCATTCTTGTTAAAAATAGCATTCTGTGAACCAAGGAGAGACTCAAGATTCTCTCTTCCTTTAGTGAAATTAGATAGTGTTTTTAGCAAACACTCCAGTTGTTTTTCCAATTTTTTTTACAGTTTTCACAAGTTTTAATAGAAGCATGCAAGCATGTTAGTTCAAGACTTACAAGATCAGTTTTAGCCTTATGCAGTTCTTCCTCAAGTGTTTTTACTTTAGGTGCAAGCACATTATTTACCTTTTGCAACTTACTGCATATTACAGCCAATCTATTTTCCTCATCATGTGTTTCTTTGAAAGCAACAAGCAATTGATCATAGTTATTAGATTCCATAGAGAATTCACTTACTAAATCAGAGATTGATCCTTCATCTTTCAGTATGAAGCACAAATTGGTTTCCTCACTCTCAGTTGAAGAGCTACTTGTTGAAGATACTTCATTCTCTTCCCAAGAAATGTAAGCTCTTATCCCCTTGCTCCTTTCAACTTTCTTGCTGGCTGATTTGTTCTTTGATTGATTGTTTGGACAGTCCATCTTGATATGCCCTGTTTTACCACAACCAAAGCAAGTGTAGTTAGAGGAATTGGATTCAATCGGTTTAGGATACCTTCTTTTCTGTTGGTTCCTATCTCTGCTTTTCTTCTTTAGGAATATGCTGAACCTCTTTGTGAGTAGGCTGATTGTTTCATCATGTTCAACATCTTCTTTCTCCTCACTGATGTCACTCTGTGCACTTGCTTTCAGTGCAAGTCCCTTGGGTTTCCTTTCCACTGTTTCTTGCTCTTTGAGTCTCTTGAGCTCCAGCTCATGTTCCATTAATTTCCCAAATAGTGCAGTAGTGGACAACTTTGACAGATCATGACTTTCTGATATGACAGTCACTTTGGGTTGCCAGCTTCTGTCGAGGCAGTTCAGCACTTTTATGTGAAGTTCCTCTTTGTCAAATACCTTTCCCAATCCAATAAGATGATTCACAATGTGGGTGAACCTCTTATGCACATCAGCAATGCTCTCTTCGGGTTGAATTCTAAAAAGTTCATACTTTTGGATGAGAGAATGCTTTCTTGATCTCTTCACATCCTCAGTGCCTTCATGAGTAACTTCCAAGACCTCCCACATCTCCTTAGCTGAACTGCATTGAGATATTCTGAAGAACTCATCCATTATTAATGACGAAGTTATGATGTTCTTAGCTACAAGATCATATTGAGCCTTCTTCTTTTCACTCTCACTCCATTCAGATCTTGGCTTTGCCACTTCTTCATCCTTGACAACCTGCATTGGCACATACGGTCCATGGACCACAGCCTCCCAAATACACGAGTCAATAGATTCCATGAAAATCTTCATTCTAATTTTTCAAAAAGCATAATTCATCCCATTGAACATAGGGGGTCTATTGATAGACGATCCCTCAGCAAAAAGCACTTTAAACTCAGACATTATTGTAAAAAAACTTGAGTAAAATACAAGTCCTAGCTCTTGATACCAATTGTTGGGTTCAATAGTGTCAAAGTACAAGAAGGGGGGGGGGGAGGGGTGAATTGAGCCTTTAAAACTTTCGCACAGATTCAGTTTTTAGTACGGTACAAAGAAAATAAATCGATTTATTTAACAATGAACAAATTTATTTTTATACAACTTATGTATTAAAACGTTTATCTCAGTTGAATGATTAAAGTTGAGCTAGATGATTTGCAGGCAAAGTTCAAATTGATTTGTACAGGATAAAATCAGAGAGCTCCAACAGTTAATCACAACCCTTGAATACAAAATCAATTCTTGTTTTTAAACCAATTAACAGATTGAATTAAAATTTCACAGAACACGAATTTCAATTATGTTTCATAGCTTATACAGATTTACACAGAAGTTCTTCAGAAGGTTTTCCAAAAAAACAAGAACAGTATAAACGTACCTAGAAAGAACAGTTTCAAATACAATTGAATAGATTTATTTCTTGACATATCAGTTTATTCAGCAATTATTGAGTGTAGGGATTAAGGGAGAATGAACACAAAACAATTATACTGGTTCACTCAAATGAGCTACATCCAGTCTTCACCTAATCCAAGGTGAAATCCACTAAACCACAATTCAAAACAATTAAAAAAGCCACTATTCTTGAACCCTACAAGAACATGACACACTTTGCTGAAAAACCCTATTCCAGCACACACAACTCTTCAAGAAACCCTATCAAGAAGAGTTTTACAAACACACTTTACAAGAAATTGATATATGAAACGTATACACCTGATAGAGAATGCAGAAATATGCCTTAGACCAGTAGAACAGATTGTTCACACAGTTACATCACCTCTAGCCAAGCATTAGAACCAACCAAGAACAAGCACACTTTGTAATTTGAAAACTCTTTCAAGAACACGTGTTAATCCTCTAAAATCTCTTATGTCTCTATTGTAAAACTAGTTTTCTCAATTATGTGAACAACTTTTAAAGCCAAAAAAAACTCTCTTTTTATAAGGAACGTTTTATAACGAACTTTCAAAAAGTAGTTAAAGCTGTTATAAAAAGAACAGATTGAAAATAAAATGAACAGATTTATTTTCAAAGGCAGTTAGAGAATTTGTTATATGTAGGAGACTTAGTTAAACTTGTGCTTGCTCTTATCACATGGTCAGGAGTTAAGAGGTGAGTTACCTAACAAAAAGGCTTACTTTAAACAACCTCTAATCTATACCTAAGACATCCTTAAAGCAAAAACAAACACTAAGGAAAATTATACATTTGGCTTCATCAAACACTTTGTCTTGAAGGGGCAGCATCCATCTTCAACAGTTATTTCTTACTGTCTTATTTTTCTCCCCTTAAGATAAATGACACAATGAATGTTTTTAACTATGTTACTTCTGACTTTCTCAAGTATTCTACTACATTCATTCCTGGGTAGATACATGGAAAAATCTTTTAAAATGGATATGAAATATGAACACTTTTTTTCTAAAGAGAACTTAAAAAATGAGAAAGATTTACAAGTATAGTACACTCTCTAATTTTCATTTATCAGACAATCTACTTATCAAACACTTAGTAAATATAAAAGCAATAGCACATGTGTAACACATTATAAGTCTACGTAAGATCATTAGTTATTTCTATATGGTGAAACTTCTATTTATAGATGCCCAAGCGAGCCCAAACTCGCTCAAGCGAGTTCATTCCAGAGAAGTTGGGTTTTTCTCGTCCAACTTGCCCAACTAGATTGTAGCTCGCCTAGGTGAGAAGTCACTTAGCCCAAGCCCAACTAGGTTAAGTATGAGACGTGAGGCATAACCCTAGACATCATTAAGAGAATAGAAGAAGATAAAAAAACCCTAGATAAGGCATTCGTCAAGGAGAAACATCCTGGATTTTATTTTCTTGCTTTCCATGCTTGCAATGACCAACACGAGTGGTTAATTATACCCTTTGGGATTGGGTTTAATTTGTTCAAACTCTTATGTATATAGGTGATATTTTTTTTTGTTAATCAGGGCAAGGCGTGGATATAAAATACTAGAGTTCAAAACAATGCAAATTTCCAAAAGCTAACATGGTTGAACCTATAGTTTTGAAATTTTATTTCTTCCTGTCTTCATTATTTGTCAAAATATCAATATTAATTTTTAATTAATATTGAATTGTAGTGTAATAACAACTGAGAGGGTATGAATGTGTCTACTACGTTATGCAATGGATGGCTACTATTATAAGACTTAGCATTAAAGGAAGTTCAGAACAGGTAACAAAATTTAAATTATTGTTTATAATAAACTATATGTACTTTAACACTAATTTAAAATTATTTTGTATTGCAATATTTTATGGATGTTACACCATTAAATAGGGAAGCAATTGACTATGTGAGGAATTTTTGGGCCACATATTTCATTAACTGCACCACGAGGTCTAACATGGATTGACATTCGTCAATTATTTGGAGCTGCACCACAAGGTTCAATGTCCACAAAGCCCAACCCATAATACATTAGTAATTACGGCAAGAAATCACCAATAATTTAAGACAACAATTGCGGTAGGAGTTTGATGAGCAGTTGTCCCAGTGATTGTAATACGAGTTTTAGCACCTCCAAACCTTTGGTCTATCGTAGCAGGTTCCATCTCATCCTGATCATCCACTTGTGCTTCCCACTCTCAGGAGCACAAAGAGCCATTGTGCAGCTCCTACAACACCAGGGGATGACATTGACCACATAAATCATTGTGAGATACTTATAGACAACAGTTTCACTCCTCGGTGGTGGTCATATGAATTTTTTTTTAAAGGGTCACTACCTTACATAATGTGTCTCCAGCCCCTGATGTGGTCAAGGTGACAATGGAGAAAGTACGGGTTGCTGAAGCTCATGTTCCTTTGCCTACAGATAAGGTAAGGACTGTGGTCGAGGCATTTCAAACATTCGTTGGTTGGCCAAACGCCTTGTTCAACTTATTCCGGAACTCCCGATAAGAAATTAATTTGTAATTATTAATTTATATTTATGTATTATATTAAATTTAATACAAATGTTATTTATTTTGTAGCAACCGCTCAGATAGGAAGTCCGCAAATTAAGAAGCATGCGGTTTCCATTAAGGATCCTATAACGTCTTTATTAGAGATTCTTCCGGCTATAGGTCCAGAACCAGAGGTTCCATGGGATGCCACTTTTTTTTGGAAGAAACAATGGCGTCCCTCTATACATATACATGGCGGATGTCTCAGAGTTTGCAAATGGCAAGCAATACCTTAATATATCCATCGTAAAAATTTTATGATGTAAGTCTCTTCCACCTATATCTATTTACTTTATTATATTAAATTATTGATTATAATATAAATATTTACATGTATTTGTCTGGAGATTCTATTAATGAGGAGAAACAAGATGTATATGGATTCTTTGATCCTCAATTAACTAATCCAATTGGAACTCAGAAAAATTAAACTCAGTCATACATCACCAACTTCTTAATCAGTAAGTTCAGTTAATATAAGTTGTCAATTACTAGTATTTCATTTTTTAAAGTTTTACTAACTGTTTTCATGGAGTATACAATGCTCACTGGTAGTTACTTGTGATATCCGTAATGAATAACACTATTGTTTGGTTTTGTTCAACGCACAAGAAGCCATCGCAAAATCTCAAGCAAATAGTTGAAGGGTAATTACATTATCAACTTATGCGTATAATACTTAAACGTCTACTAACAAGTTTTTTTTTTGTCAACCAGGGTATGGTATTTATATAGAATACTCAGAGATCGACACAATGCAAATTTCCACAAGCTGACATGATGTGAGTTTATTTTTACATGTTTTCATTTATGGTGACACTTTGACTTAAGGTTGGGATTTTAGCAATTAATGGTGAGGACCTAAGGAAGATTCCCACTGGACACGAACTTAACCAAGTGGTTAAGTAAGTGTGAAGGTTCACTTCACAGAGGCAAAGATGAAAAACAAGATAAGGTCAATTTGCAGAATTAAAATGGGCACAAGGTAAACATCAATTGTGGTCATGGCCTCCCAAATGATGCACCATACTCATAATTATGAGCTAAACCCAAGAACAACAAATAAGAAAACTAAGAGAAAAAAACATAAATGGAATGGAAAAATGGAAAGGAAAATGGAAGAAGAAACTTAGGGAAAGGATGGTGAAGATGATCATGCCACTTGGGGTGTGGAGGCTACCAAGATAAGTGGAAGGGCTGCCACTTGAGAGTTTCACACTCTTCAAGATAAGACCATGTAAAGAGGAAACAAGCCTCACTATAAGCTCACACAAATTGTGTAGAGTTTCTTTACTTCACAACATTCAACATGTAAAATTCAATGAGGTAGGCCTCCTATTTATAGGTGAAAGAACCTTGGAGAACAAACATGAAGGATAGGATGGGAAACACTAAAAAAAGGGCAGCCTTAGTCAAACCCGCACCCTAGGTTTGTCCTTCTAGAAAGTAGGTCAAAATTCCTTCCTAAAGGGCTAGGAACAAGCTAAAATGATAACTACACCCCCTATTAGCTAAAGGCACCTTATTCTAGCCTATCTTTGCTATTTGGACCCCTAAAGAGAGCCCAAATTATTTACTACATATTTGTATCTTATAAGAAGACCAAAAGGAATAATAGTTAGTGTGTTGGTTTATACTTAGCTTCTCTCGTGAGGTCCAAGTTGATGTGATTCCAATAGCCACTTAGAACAAGATTCTTGACACTTTGAGGAATCACCTTGAGCTGGAAAATATAGAGGCACTTTCTTAGAAGTTGGATCATGGTTCTAAAATCAAGAACTCACCAAAACAAGTACCAATTCTCAAACTCATTTGGATGAACCAAATATTGTCAAATTGAATCAACAAAGGAGAAGGAAAAGAAGAAACCGAACAGAATTGAACTTAAAACAAAAGAGCCGAACAGAATTTAAAAACAAAACAGAATATAGGTGCTGAAAATAGAAAAACCGAAAGCTAGACAACTCAAAACACAAGATAACATGAACAAATTGAAGAAGAAGAAAGGAAGGAGAAGAGAATGCTCATGAAGATGGAGGAATGGTTGGATGATCACGCCACTAGAAGAATGGATGCTCCTAGATGAGTGTGGAAGCCGCCACTTGAGGAAACCATGGTCCTTCAAGATAAGACTAGAGAAGAAGCTCAAAGCTCTCCAAATGCTCACTCCAATTTTGAGTATAGTTTCTTTAGATAAAATTCAAATCTGAATTTTACAAAGGAAGCACCTCTATTTATAGCCTAAGGTGCTGAAAAATAGGTGGGAAATTTCAAATAAACTCATTTGAAATTCCCACCAAAAACAAGTCACATGGGAGGTGTGACCTTTTTCTACTATGACACCTCTCAAAAACTATACCTACACCACTCTCCTAAGTCACATGGACAATGTGACTTTATTTTACATTTTCACACACCTTTATTTAATAACCACACCTCCTAAAACTATACAAGAGTATTTCAAAGCTTAGCCTTGCCCCTCATGGGATGGACTTGGGCTCTTTGGGCTTTGGCCTTCTTGGGCTTGGGCTTGGGCCTCATCTTTATTTTATGTCTTCTTTTAATTTTGAGAAGACTAGAAGGAAGAACTTCAAATGTGAGGGTGGATGTCCTCTTCCTCCATTAATAAAAGCCTCCTTTATTTGATTCTCATCATACTCCTCGAGTTGGAGAGAATTCGTCCACGAATTCTGAATCCCTGCATATAACAAAGTCAGTTTAGTTTTACAATTAAAAGTTGAAGAAAAATGTAAACATGACTTAGCATTTGTAAATAATGGGATTTCAGAAAAGGAGGTTCTATAAATCGACCAAGTTGGAAAAATTTGTTTGGGAATGATGTGATGTTTTGGAAAAAGACCTCTTAAATGGTGACAACCATTAGGAGGTATGAAAAAATCATCCCTAACATTTTTTAACCAAGATGGTGGTGAAATAGGAACCTTGGGTAATGAAAAAGATAAGGAAGGAAAACACCTTGGAGGTGAAAGGATAAGACCCATGTCAACTTGGCCTTCTTTGTCTTTTTCTTGTTTACTTGTGGTAGGTGGGTGAGTTAGGTCTTGTTTTACCTTGTTGATCTTTAAGATTTGCTTTTGTGGACAATGAAGAGCTATGTGCCCAAAACCTAAACATTTAAAACATTTGATATTTGAAGTTTTGGTAGGTGACTTAGGAGTAGAAAGATTTGTAGTAGAAACTTTGTTTGGAAACATGGTTTGTTTGGAAAAATTGGAAGGAGAAATTTTGTTTGCATCCTTCCTAGAAGAGTTGTAGAAATCATCATCATGAGTATTTTTGAAAGTTTTGTTCAAAAGATATGATTCTACCTTGATGGCTTTGCGAAACACGCTCTTTAAAGAAGAATATTCTTTTAATTCTACAAAGTCTCTAATATCTCTTTTCAAACCACGTACAAACCATTTAATCTTTGACTCTTCATTAGCATGCATATTCATTTTAGTCAAAGTTGTTTCAAAATCTTGAAAGTATTCATCTACCATCCTATGTCCTTGAGGAAGCCTTTGGAACTTCAACAAGTGTTCCTTCCTAGAAGGAGGAACAAACCTCGCGCGCATACACTCTTTCAAAGCATTCCAAGAAACCACGGGAGGTTTCTTGCGATATATAATGTCCATTACAATTTTATGCCACCATTCTTTGGCATAGCCCAAAAAGGATAAAGAAACTAATCTAAGTTTTTGGTCATCTTGGACCTTATACACATGAAAATAATGGTCAACCTTAGTCTCCCATTCTAAATACACATTAGGATCACTATCACCATTAAAACTAGGGACTTTTTTACAAGCAATGTTGAACACTTGGTGATATCTTTGGTCACGATTATAGCTCTCTTCATGAGAATGATGGTGATGCCTCCTTCTTCTATGTTCTTCTTCACCAAGGACTGAAGCTTTGGAAGGAGAATGCTGTTTGTAAGATGCACCACTTGAATAGCCAGCCATTTTGCAAATAAAAAACAGCAAACACACAAAAACAGCAAACAAGTTAAAAATTAGCAAAAACAGTGAGCTGTAATGAAACTGCCGAAGTGAACTAAGGCTGAAAAAGATATCACTCTCAAAGAAATAATGTTCTTGCTCCAATCTGATCTTGAGGCCTTGGAATCCTCAAATGAAATATGTCAAAGCAAGCACACCAATCTTAAGAGCAAACCACCACAAAACCAAAGAAACAATAAAGACAAACAAGAAAAGGTATAAGCAAGGAAAAGGTAATTGCAAAAGGAATACTATATGTAAGACAAACTCAAAGAGTAAGAATGAAAGACAATCAAGAAAATAAAGAACTCAATGAGAAAAGTAGGCACACAAAAGAATACCTAAGGAAAAGCACTAGAGTAGATGAAGAAAACAAAAAAATTTAGCTACTGGAAATTTTTTTTTAATGCAAACTGTGTTTGATATTCACTGATTTAACTGGAACGTTGTAGAGCGAACTGGATTATGAAATTTATACCACAGAAACTTCAAGATGTTAACTCAAAAATGGCACTGGAATCAATTAAAAACAGTAAGCCAATTGAGAGAAATAAATTTTTCAAAATCGCTGCCAGATTACCGTATTTTTTTCGGCAGAAATGTACACTTTTTTTATTTTATTTATCATTTTTTGTGTACTTCATATTTTTGAATGATTCTTTTTTCTATTCTTTTCTAACACTTTGAATATCTCAAATCCAGAATTTCAGAATTTTACAGTACGTAAATCAATTGCAATAAGGAAAAACAGTAAGCACTTTTTTCAGAAACAGAGGAATCCTAATAGGAATAAAAAACAGGATGATGAACTAGCAAAGACATAATAGAAAAAGATGTATTGGAACTTGTATAGGTCTAGAATACAAGTATGAACTCAATTCTAAAAAGAAAATGCACAAAGGATCAACATCAATTCAGAAAATTATATGACACTAAAGCAAGAAACAATCAAAACAATAAAAGTACTACTAGAAGTAATGACATATATGGAATAACATGACTTAAGACAAAACTTGACATGATTCAAAAATTAAAAGACACAACACAAATTGTAACAAGTGAAAGGAAGCTTAAGGTAAACTCTAGGAAGGATAATGCCATTCCAAAAGAGCAACCATACTCATAAGAATTATGAGTGCCATAAACCTTTCCACAAACACTTGGAGCAAAAGAAAAACAGCAAGAAAACTCAATTAAAATTCTAAAACAGAAACTTAAATTGCAAGAAATTAAAGAGCTCTTGAAATTAAAGTGCACACAACTCAACAATTAAACAAGAAGAACCTAAGACTCATGATACCACATGATGTGATTCCAATAGCCACTTAGAACAAGATTCTTGACACTTTGAGGAATCACCTTGAGCTGGAAAATATAGAGGCACTTTCTTAGAAGTTGGATCATGGTTCTAAAATCAAGAACTCACCAAAACAAGTACCAATTCTCAAACTCATTTGGATGAACCAAATATTGTCAAATTGAATCAACAAAGGAGAAGGAAAAGAAGAAACCGAACAGAATTGAACTTAAAACAAAAGAGCCGAACAGAATTTAAAAACAAAACAGAATATAGGTGCTGAAAATAGAAAAACCGAAAGCTAGACAACTCAAAACACAAGATAACATGAACAAATTGAAGAAGAAGAAAGGAAGGAGAAGAGAATGCTCATGAAGATGGAGGAATGGTTGGATGATCACGCCACTAGAAGAATGGATGCTCCTAGATGAGTGTGGAAGCCGCCACTTGAGGAAACCATGGTCCTTCAAGATAAGACTAGAGAAGAAGCTCAAAGCTCTCCAAATGCTCACTCCAATTTTGAGTATAGTTTCTTTAGATAAAATTCAAATCTGAATTTTACAAAGGAAGCACCTCTATTTATAGCCTAAGGTGCTGAAAAATAGGTGGGAAATTTCAAATAAACTCATTTGAAATTCCCACCAAAAACAAGTCACATGGGAGGTGTGACCTTTTTCTACTATGACACCTCTCAAAAACTATACCTACACCACTCTCCTAAGTCACATGGACAATGTGACTTTATTTTACATTTTCACACACCTTTATTTAATAACCACACCTCCTAAAACTATACAAGAGTATTTCAAAGCTTAGCCTTGCCCCTCATGGGATGGACTTGGGCTCTTTGGGCTTTGGCCTTCTTGGGCTTGGGCTTGGGCCTCATCTTTATTTTATGTCTTCTTTTAATTTTGAGAAGACTAGAAGGAAGAACTTCAAATGTGAGGGTGGATGTCCTCTTCCTCCATTAATAAAAGCCTCCTTTATTTGATTCTCATCACAAGTGATCCTTGGTGGGGTTATGAAATGTTCACTGAGAAGATTGTTCACCATGTGCTTTGTCTTTTTCTTCCTTGGTCATCTTCGTAGCTACTTGGGTTGTATCATGCCATGGTTGAACCTATAGGTTTGTAATTTTATGTCTTCCTATATTCGTTGTTTGTCAAAAGATCAATATTAATTTTTATTTAATATTGAATTGTAGTGTAATAAACAACCGAGAGGGTATGAGTGTGTCTACTACGTTATGCAATGAATGGCTACCATTATAAGACTTGCCATTAAAGGAAGTTGGGAATAGGTAACAAAACTTAAATTATTGTTTAGAATAAACTATATGTACTTTAATACTAATTTAAAATTATTTTGTATTGCAGTATTTTATGGATGTTACACCATTAAATAGGGAAGCAATTGACTGTGTGAGGAATTTTTGGGCCACATACTTCATTAGCTTTTATAATTCTAGGACAGTTAATGAATAATATATAGGTTTAATTAATATAACATGTTTCTTATGCATAGGAAATTAGCTAAATAGATAGGACTAGATAGGAATATATATTTGTGCATTAAATATGTTGAAGATGGGAAGCTTTGATGTATCAAATCCTCTTTGAAGCTTGAAGTTGTGTTGTGTTTTAGGTTTAAGTTTTGGTTTGGGGTTTAGAATCTTTGTAAGATCAGTCTTGATTCTCAAACAAAGCTTATTCCAATCTGTTTTTAAAGATTAAAGTGTTTTTCCATGCAAAGGGAAAAACAACCGATTAAAGTTTCGTGATAATCGGTTGTTTGTCACTTAGTTGGAAAAGGTGTTTTGAAACTGCTTTTTGAATCAGTTATATAAATGTTAAAACCATTCAACCGATCGTAGTTTTAACCGATTAAATGTATGTTTTCATAACAGTTTTTTGAAAACCTATTTTAACTAATTTGGTTGTTCAAATCTGCCTTCAGCAGTAGCTTCTCAAGTAATATAAAACTAGTCTTCTTTCAAACGTGAAAAGATTGATGAAACAGAAAAGTTTGATACTCTGGTTTGAGATTGATTTGAGAGATTACCATCTGTTTGTGAAAAGGTGTTTTACCAAGTGTTAGCAACATTGCTTTTGAGCTTTGTTGTGATTCAAGAACTAATCAATAGGATTTCTGGTGTACTGTAATTCCAGGTGTTTTCTATCCCTGTTTAGGTTCTTGTAATTGTTCATATTACTCTCTGTAAAACTTTTGTAAAATCCTGTAAAGTCAATGTGATTCTGGCTTGATGTGTTGGCTGTGTGAAAAGAGAGTGGATAGGCTTTGTGGGATTCAAAGTCACCTCTTTGTGTTGTGTGTGTGTAATCTGTGATTGGTTACATAGTGAAATACTCAATGGTTTGACTGAGGACTGGATGTAGCTCTTGGATAGAGTGAACCAGTATAAACCTTGTGTGGAATTCTCTCTATCTCTTCCTTCCATATCTGTTTGATATTTTTCGCTCGGCTTTCAAATTTGCTTTTCTGAGTTGATTGTTAAAGTTTCATTCTAAGCAAAGTATTTGTGAAAATCTTTTGGAAACAATTTGTTAGAAAATATGGCTTTAAACTAGAGGGGGGTGAATTGTTTAAAAGGGTTTTCGCAAACTTTTCAAAGCTAGAATGAATTTATTTCAGAAACCAATTGATTCAACAATTCAATTAGCCAAAACAGCAAGCAAAAACTGTAGTACTAGAAAAAACAATCGGTTGTTTCTTCGAAACAATCGGTTGTTTATACCAGCAAACAACAAACAAACTGAAATTAAAGAGTTAGAGATAGAGAGATTGTACAAAGTTGTTTATACTGGTTCACTCCAAACTATAGCTACATCCAGTCTTCTCAGAAACCCTGAGGATATCCACTAAGCAATCACCACTTGATCACTTACACCACAACCAAGAGAATGACCTTGAAAACCTCAAGAAACACACTCTCTTTGGCCAACACTAAGATTGCTGATCTTGAACACCTCAAGAACACACAGCCAATTTCCGCAAAACACACAAACGAATTGTTCTGCAGCTTACAAAGATTACACTTGTTACAGATGAATATCTGAAATCAATATAAGTAGAATCCTATTCCAGCACCTTGATCAATCTCTAAACTCTTAAGCAATCTCATAACTCTTTGAAAAACTCTTAGTGAAAAACTTTGTCTCAAGATTCTTATTTCTTAAAAACAGTTTTTCTGAAATTATAGAAAGATATTGTTTGTTATCAAATCTTAACAAACTCTTAATTGCATTTAAAATAGATTGGTCAAAGCATTTAATGATTGGAGCGTATTCAGTTAAAGCATTTAAAGCTCAGTCAAAGAAAACAGTTTTTCTGTTATGGTTACAAAACAAACAATTGGTTGTTTCCTCGAATCAATCGGTTGTTTTGTTACTTAACAGTTTTAACCATTCAAAAACAGTTTTCAAACTTTCTCAAAACACCTAAGTGTAAACAATCGGTTGTTTCGACAAAACAATCGGTTATTTCAACTTAGTTTGAAAAACATTTTACTTTGATAAAGATTGAGATGCTAATTGCTTGAGATTCAATCTAAGGGTGGATTACAACATTAAACTACCCCAGAACAAAGCTTAAACCAGCACAGCAACAACAAGCAAAGCAGAGGCTTCAACATCCTTTAAAGGATTTGGATTCTTCAAAACATTGAACACCACTTGGTTCAACAATCTCCCCCTATTTGATGAAGACAAATCCCTGATGCTTGTGTTGTACCTGATTAAATCTGAAGCAATTCCTGGAATAGAACTTTGAGCAATACATTGAACTTCTGATATTCTGTTAGCATGCAGGTAAACATTTAAAGCTTAAAACAGTTAATATCAGAACCAACCAAAATACATATTACCCTAAACTTTTTAACAACTTGAAAAACAGAAACTTAAACAAACTGGAAACACAGCATATATCTCCCCCTATTTGTCTTCACAAATAGACAAAGATAAGAGATAAAACAAGATATTGTTTCCATTACATCAGAATAAACCAGCAACAGCAGAAGGAAAGAAATTTTAAAACCAGAAAAGAACAGCCAAAAAACAATCGATTGTTTTGATGACCAATCGGTTGTTTTTCCTTCATTCTTCTTCATCAGCAAACTGAAGATCAAAGATTTGATTCTGGACAGCTTCAATCTGTTCATCCAGATTCATAAACCTTGCATTCATGTTGTCAAACCTTGTGTCAATCCTCTGGAAATTACTAACACAGAGATCATGGAGGCTCCTTTGATTTTCAGCAAAGCTATCTAGCCTATCCATCATTTGTCTTTCAAAAGATGACATGGTTGACATTCTTTCTCTTTGATATCCATCAGCAGCACTAGGCCCTGCATCTTGAAAATTTCCAGTTGGATCTTCATGTTGAACATCCATATCAACAGGTTCATCTTGTTCAAGATGAGCAGCACCACTAGATGAGGCACCATGATCACTATCCTTACTTATCCACTTTCCACCTACTTTTGTAAAGCCCATCTTGCTGAGTGATCCATTGTTCAACTCTTGAGTTCACTTGACTAGCTCAGAAGTTTCATCTTCAAGATTAACTTCAAAATAGAGTAGAAACTTAGATATTAAAACAACATAGGGATAGTGGTAATCGCCTAACCTCATGGCTTTTTGCATATGTTCTTTGATTATGTGAATCCAATTGATCTTCACTTTCTTGGTGATGCAGAAGATGTAAACCAGATCTTCTTCAGTCAACACAGAGTGATTACTCCCCTTTGGAGTTAGAATCCAAGTTACAATGAGAGCAAGCAACCTCTCATCAAGCTTCAAACCTCCAACCGAGCATGTGCTAACTTGAGATTGATTGTTCTTCAAGCAACTTTTGTAGAACTGGATTTTGTTAAAATCTTCCACCACACCAAGGTTTCCCTTGTTGATTCTCAGACCAGAGAACTTAAGCCCAGCAATAGCAGCCCAAACCTCATGAGTTATCTCCATTTCCACACCTTTCACATGAGAAACTAGATTGTTTCCCTCAAACTTCAAGTTGGTGTAGAATACCCTCACCAAATCTGGATAGATGTTCCCTTTTAGTTCCAGAAATTTTCTGAGTGATTGGTCCTTGAGAAGCCTCCTCACTTTGTCAAGCTTTTGACTTTTCAGCCAATCAAAGCACACAACCTTGGGGTTGTTTATCTTCTTGACACTTGTTTCATACCTATACTTCTCAATGAGATCGGTGTCACCAGAAAACCAGCTTTCAAGCCTTCCTCCAGACCTTACAGCTCTGGTTTTGACTCTTTTAGAGGTGGGAGGGGTTGATTCCATGACAGCAGAGACGAAAACTCACTTCATAGAATTTTTGCAAGAGATGGTGCAAGAGATATTGCAAGAGATGTTGCAATTGGTTGTTCTTGTTGGAAAAAATCTGCACCTGATTTTATAGCAGTAAGAGAATCAAATTGAATTTAATTTTATTCAATGGGTACCTGATTTTCAGAGAGAGGACTTGACTCTGTTCTGCACAGAAAATGTCAGAAAAAGCTTAAAATCACATGGTCTTCACATGTGATCTTTGACTAGTCATTAAGGCTCTTGAATTTCCAAGATTTTGGAATATATTCCTTTATGATTGTAGTAACTTCTTTCTGAACATGCTCAGCTTTCAACACAGATCTTTTGACCAAGATTCTCCTTTTGAAATTGATCTTCAACGGCTAGAAATTCAAAAAGAACAATTAAATCAATTTCTTCACAGTGCTGTCAGACTCAAAACAATCGGTTGTTTTTCTGCAGCAGTTAAAAAAAACTTGATTTTGAAATTTTTAACCATAAACAGAAACAGATTAAAGCACATGACATTGATTAAAAGAAAATTAATCACAAGAAAGAACTTTGAAACAGAAATTGAGAACAAATAAAGGAAGGTCTTATCCTTGTGTTGTTTCTTCAATGAGCCAATTGCTTGTTGATCAAGAAAACTTCTTTTCACTGTTTTGATCTTTTGCATAGCATTGATTCAGCTTCAATGACTGCCTTTTTCTTCAACAGCTTGATCAGATGGCTCAGTTCTTCTTTTTCTCTTTATTTTTCCTACATAAACAAATTCAAGTTGCAAGATTTGGTCCCTTACAAATTTGGGTCCATTTGGCTTTACTTTGTTGTTAGAAACATCACATCCCTTAGGAATCCATTTCATAAGACCTTTAGGAACATAATATTTTCTAATTTTACAGAATATAACAGAGTGGCCTTTCTTCATGCAATAAAAGCATGTAACAACCGGTTGTTTCGTCTTAACAATCGGTTGTTTATCTGATTCTCTTAAAAAACTTTTTGAAAACCTATCTTGCTTGTTCTGTGGATTGAAGCCTAAACCAGCCTTTCCAAAAACACAACTTTGAGATGCCAAGACATTCTCAAAGTTTGATTTCCCCTTTGAAAGCTTGTCCACAGTTTCAACAAGATAGTGAACCTTTTTCTCAAGATTTTCACAATTTGTGCAAATGAGAGTATCACACTTGCAAGAGGCATTTTTGAAATGATTTTCCAATTTTTCAAAATCACTTTTTGCTTTTCTCAGATCCTCTTCAAGTGATTTAACTTTCTTTTCAAGCCCACTATTAAGATCTTTCAATCGGTTGTTAGAAAGAACCAATATATTATCTTCATCATGTGTTTCTTGAAAAGCTTCAAGCAATTCACTATAGTTTTGTTCATTTAAGGAAGCACATGAACTTACCTCACTTGAACTGCAAGAATCATCATCATCCTCAGCTACTAAGCATATGTTGGCTTTTTCATCTTCACTTGTTGAAGAACTTGATGATGACACCTCATTTTCATCCCAAGCAATGTAGGCTCTTTTTGTCTTGCCTTTCTTCTCCTTGTAGCTTGTCTTTTTCTCTTTGCTCTTGTTGGGACAATCTTCCTTTATGTGACCTTGCTCACCACAACCAAAACAAGTATAGTTATTTGAATTAAATTCATTGGGTTTCTTGTTTCCATACCTATCCTTGTTGTTGTCTTTGTTGCGGTTTCTCTTTAGAAATTTGCTGAATTTTCTTGACAGCAAACTTAGATTTTCCTCATCACTATCATCACTTGAATCTTGCTTTCCCTTATGTTTGGATGCTTTCAAGTCTATGCTCCTTGTGTGCTTATCTTCACTCTCTTGAACATTGAGTCTATTCATCTCTAGCTCATGTTCCCTAAGCTTTCCAAACAAAGAAGCAACACTTAATGATGTTAGATCTTTAGATTCGGAAATAGCAGTTACCTTTGGTTGCCATGCTCTATCAAGACATTTCAAGATCTTGATGTTCAGCTCTTCTTTGTCAAATGTCTTGTCTAGGCTCATAAGGTGATTGATGATGTGTGTAAACCTTTTCTGCACCTCAGCTATTGTTTCACCTTTCAGCATTCTAAACATCTCATACTCTTGGATGAGAGCATGCTTTCTAGCTCTTTTCACCTCATTTGTTCCTTCATGAGTGACTTCCAAAGTATCCCACATTTCTTTTGATGATTTGCATTGTGAGACCCTGAAAAACTCATCAGAATTTAAAGCAGAGGTTATAATATTTTTGGCAATGCAATCGAATTTGGCCTTTTTACTCTCTGCATCAGTCCATTGAAACCATGGCTTCTCAATGACAGAACCATCTTTTTCAAACTTTGGGATAAAAGGACCATTTTCAATGGCATCCCAAATTCCTTTGTCAAGAGATTCCATAAATATTTTCATTCTAACTTTCCAAAACTGGTAATTCAAACCACAAAACAAGGGTGGTCTGTTTATTGAGGCACCTTCCCCAAACGGTAGTCTATCAGTAATTTTAAAAAGATTTTAGGATCAACTTGAATGACTTTCAAGAACCAAGCTCTTGATGCCAATGTTAGAAAATATGGCTTTAAACTAGAGGGGGGGTGAATTGTTTAAAGGGGTTTTCACAAACTTTTCAAAGCTAGAATGAATTTATTTCAGAAACCAATTGATTCAGCAATTCAGTTAGCCAAAACAGCAAGCAAAAACTGTAGTACTAGAAAAAACAATCGGTTGTTTCTTCGAAACAATCGGTTGTTTATACCAGCAAACAACAAACAAACTGAAATTAAAGAGTTAGAGATAGAGAGATTGTACACAGTTGTTTATACTGGTTCACTCCAAACTAGAGCTACATCCAGTCTTCTCAAAAACCCTGAGGATATCCACTAAGCAATCAACACTTGATCACTTACACCACAACCAAGAGAATGACCTTGAAAACCTCAAGAAACACACTCTCATTGGCCAACACTAAGATTGTTGATCTTGAACACCTCAAGAACACACAGCCAATCTCAGCAAAACACACAAACAAATTGTTCAGCAGCTTACAAAGATTACACTTGTTACAGATGAATATCTGAAATCAATATAAGTAGAATCTTATTCCAGCACCTTGATCAATCTCTAAACTCTTAAGCAATCTCATAACTCTTTGAAAAACTCTTAGTGAAAAACTTTGTCTCAAGATTCTTATTTCTTAAAAACAGTTTTTCTGAAATTATACAAAGATATTGTTTGTTATCAAATATTAACAAACTTTTAATTGCATTTAAAATAGATTGGTCAAAGCATTTAATGACTGGAGCGTATTCAGTTAAAGCATTTAAAGCTCAGGCAAAGAAAACAGTTTTTCTGTTATGGTTACAAAACAAACAATCGGTTGTTTCCTCGAATCAATCGGTTGTTTTGTTACTTAATAGTTTTAACCATTCAAAAACAGTTTTCAAACTTTCTCAAAACACCTAAGTGTAAACAATCGGTTGTTTCAACTTAGTTTGAAAAACATTTTACTTTGATAAAGATTGAGATGCTAATTGCTTGAGATTCAATCTAAGGGTGGATTACAACATTAAACTACCCCAGAACAAAGCTTAAACCAACACAGCAACAGCAAGCAAAGCAGAGGCCTCAACATCCTTCAAAAGATTTGGATTCTTCAAAACATTGAACACCACTTGGTTCAACACAATTCACCCCCCCTCGCGATGCTAACAAAATTATTTATCAATATATATATATATATATATATATATATATGATTTTATTGCTTTGCAAAATTTGTATTTGGTTGTCTAAAAATATTATTGCATATTTGGTTGGGCTTTTAAATGAATAGGTTAATTTAAATGAGGAAACACATAAAACAAATTGAACTAAAAAATTGTCATCATAGACTATAATAATAGTCAAAACTGAAGTCTATGAGCAACTATAGGTGTCGGTTATGGACAAAACCGTCACCTGTAGTGGCTTATAGACTATGGTTTTGACTACAACCGGAGTCTATAGAAAGTTATACTTGAAGCATAAAAAAGGGTATAGATGTTGGTTCTTGTGATAATCATCGCCTATACCCTTATCTAAGTATATGAAAATATTATATTATGTAATAAATAGGCACTAGTTACTCAAACAACCGGTGTCTATAACAGCTTAATAGACTCCGATTTTTAAAACCAACGTCTATAAGTCAGAATCATTGACAACTTGCTTATAGACTATGTTTTTAAAATCGACGTCTAAGATCTTAAAAAATTGTTGTCTATGAACAATTTTGTACTAGTGTCTTTCATAGTTTGAACTAGTTCTTGGTTCTCTATATCTAATTATACTTTTAAGAAAAAAAAAGTATTTTTTAATAAAATAAATAGTCATTAAAATTTTAAAAATAGAAACTTATTTTTCTAATCAAGTTTGTTATTCTAGTTTCTTATGGCTACCTTATTAAAGTGTGAATCTGCCATGTTAAAAGGGATTTGACCAAAAGGACCCAAAGGGTATAAAAAGATTAGCTTTCTCCAGTTAAGATATTTGTTTTATGATGAAGCTATGAGGCTGCAAAGAGAGAAAGTGACAAGTGAGATATATTGAGACACTGTTTATTTGCTGTGGTGTGGTGTGGTGTGGTTTACAGGAATAGGAGAAACTATAAATGATGTGATTGCTACGTTAGAAATTAAAGGAGTGAACCACAGCAACTAATTCAACCCATGTTGAAGGTTGTTTCTCATGTGATGTGGTTGATGACGTGTGAGATGGCCAAGGATTCCAATAATTAAACATTCAAAACATATGGATAAACAACTCAATTTAGTTGGAACATTATATGAGTTATCTTTGTTAAATTGTATCATGAATACTTCCACATGTTTTTTATTCTTCACTTTTTTTTCCTTTGATTGTGTCCTGATTTGTCGGTTCCAACCTATAATCATTGAGGAGTATGAATAGGTTTAAAGATTAAAGAGCCTCTTTCTTAAATTGTGATCCTGGCATGTACATATGAACTTGTTCACCGTCGCAAAGTCTGATTTGTTCTTAGTGTACAAGACAAGTGATCATTGATTCATGTATAAGATACATTATACATTTTTCACAGTCATTAACCATATTTGTTCTTATGTTTTACGAGGTGGCTAAGTCAGTGAGGAAATGCAGAGATTAGAGATCCTACATTGGATGAGGTTTTCTCTTAATGATTTTGGTTTTATGAGGAACACTGTGGCTCTCATGTTTTTGTATAGAAGTTGTGGTGATGTCATCAATGATGGAAAGTGCTTTCAGCCATCTATCAATATTTCTAGACTCCAACATGTTATATATACTTCACAAAAATATGCTTTTATTTTAATTTGGTATTTCTTTTTTCCTTTTTCTATTTTTTTTAAAGGAAAATATTATTTTACCCACTAGTCAACCATTTGAGAACTGTTTTTAATTATAAGATATTATACTCAAATATAAAAAATAAATATAAATAAAATAATGTAATATAAATAATTTTATAATATATTATAGTTTTTGCATTATTTCTTAAAATAAATTGTGAAAGTTTCACACATTTTAATTTTAGTTTTTTATATAAAAGTTGAAAGCAGATATAAGCAGAAGAACATTTTAATCCCACATCATGTTTATTTATACAATATTTTGACTATCAAACCTATAAATCAAGTTATGTGATTTGTTTTTGTAATCTATAAGGTAAATTTTTTTTTTCATGTATAGGTTTGAAGGAATATATTTCTTCTTTTTTTTCTTTTTTTTCTTATTTTTTCTTCTTCATTTTTTTTCCTTTTTGTTTTTGTAAGCTACAAGGTAAAATTGCTTTTACATTTTTTTCATGTAATAAGTTTGATGGGACTAGAACTCTGTTATTACTGATAGCAGATAAACTTTCCTATACATGTTCTAAAATGTCATAAACCTAGTGTATAGTAGAATTTAATTTTCTTGTCAAAGTAGAATAGGAATTTTACTAATTGTATTTTTTGGGATGTAATTAGGTTGAATTAAGGCATCTAAAAACCAACCTAAGTTAAATTAGGGTTTCTTGAAACATCTAATTTAACCCTAGGTCGGTTCTTTAGACCTAATTTGAGCACATGATACACACCATTTCACACCTTCCATGTGAGCTTAAATAGGCGCCTAAGTTCAAACAAATATTCATTTGAATTTCCCACCAATTTTGTATTCAAATGGACGAACCCTAAAGCTATATAATAGGGTGCTTGGCTCATGCTTTTACAAGATTAATGAATGAGTGAGTTGTTGCCAAAATTGCTAGCCATCTCACTACCTCGTCTTGCCTCTCTAGGATAAACACTTTAATCTTCTTCTTCACCTAGCTAAAGTGATATGGCCCAACCAATCAATCTCCCTACCTATCATGCACCTTCAAGGAATCCATAGCTCCATGAGAGCCTTCCTTGCACATTCCCTCCATTGGAGCTTCTGCAAATTCTCCAAAAATTCAAGAAATCAAATCGATGATGAAGGCACAATCCATCAAAGAATAAGTAAAAGAAAACGAAAGAAGGAGAGAAAAGTAGAAGAAGAAAAAAAAAACAACAAGAAGAAGAAAACACAAAAAGAAAAAGATTAAATATATCCTTCAAACCTAAACATAAAAAAAATGAAAATTTTATCTTGTAGCGTACAAAAACAAATGAGGAGAATCATTTGAGAACTCTTTTTAATTATAAGATATTATATCCAAATAAAAAAATAAATATAAATATAAATAAAATAATATAATATAAATAGGTTTATAATATATTACACTACAAGAAAATCATGAAATAGAAACCAATTTGTAGAAACTAAAATAATTAGTTGCAATAGTAACTAAATTAGAGACCATTTTAGAAACTAATTTAGAAATTTTATTTTTTTTAGTTTCTAAATTGGTCTCTATTTTAGTTTCTATTGTAACTAATTATTTTGGTCTCTAAAAATTGGTTTATATTTCATGATTTTCTTGTAGTGTTATAGTTTTCGCATTACTTCTTAAAATAAGTTATGAAAGTTTAAGACTTTTCAATTTTAGTTTTTACTATAAAAGTTAAAAACATATAGAAGAACATTTTAGTCCCACATCATATTTATTTATACAATATTTTGACTATCAAACCTATAAATCAAGGTTTCATGATTTGTTTTGGTAAGCTATAAGGTAAATTATGTTTATATTTTATTTTTTTTTGTGTATAGGTTTGAAGGGGTATATGTTTTCTTCTTTTTTGTTTTTTGTTTTTTGTTTTTAGGCTACAAGGTAAATTGTTTTTACATTTTTTTCATGTAATAGGTTTGAAGAGACATATTTCTTCTTCTTCTTCCTTTTTTTTTTTTCCTTTCTTTCTTCTTCTTACTTTTTTTTCTATTTTGTTTGTTTTTTTAAGCTACTTACATTATTTTTACATTTTTTTATGTATAGGTTTAAAGGGATATATTTCTTCTTCTTCTTTTATTTTTCTTCTTTTTTTCTTCTTATTTATTTTTTGTTCTTTCTTTTTTGTTTTTTAAGCTACAAGGTAAATTGTTTTTACATTTTTTTTCATGTAATAGGTTTGAAGAGACATATTTCTTCTTCTTCCTTTTTCTTTATTTTTCTTTCTTTCTTGTTCTTACTTTTTTTTTTTTTTTTTTAAGCTACAAGGCACATTATTTTTATATTTTTTTTCATCTATAGGTTTAACGGGATATATTTCTTCTTCTTTTTTTTTTCTTCTCTTCTTTTTTTCTTCTTCTTTTTTTTTCTTTTTTCTTTTTTGTTTTTGTAAGCTTCAAGGTAAATTGTTTTTACATTTTTTTATGTATAAGTTTGAAGGGATATATTTATTCTTCTTCTTCTTTGTTTTTTCTTCTTCTTTCTTTTTCTTCCTTGTTTTTGTAAGCTACAAGGTAAATTATTTTTACATTTTTTTTCATGTATAGGTTTGAAAGGATATATTTCTCCTTCTTCTTTTTCTTTCTTGATTTTTTCATCTTTATTTTTTCTTTTTTGTTTTTTTGTAAACGTCAAGGTAAATTATTTTTTAATTTTTTTTCATCCTTTATCAGATTGATAATCGGATGCCACCTTTGGAGTCTTGGCAGTGAATAGAGCAAAGCTACCCAATCAGATTTTTTTATTAGAGTAAGTTCAATTCTGCTCATTTTTCCTTTGAATTAGTTTTGAGTTTTTCTATGTACCTAGATATAGGTGCCTTACATGTGAGGTATTTGAAATTAGGATTATTCTCTATTAGTTCAAGGTCCTAGGAATGTGTATAGACCATTGATCAGGGCTACATGGTGCAAGTTAGATTTTCCTTACTTTCTTTGTGAGTACTCATACTTCTAATCATATAAAAGAAGTTAGTTTTAACTTTTCAATAGAGTTCTAGGCTAGATTATTTGGATGTGAAGGTGACATGGTCACAAGTTCTAAATTTCTCTTGCATGGATGTTTTCTAATGAAAATTGTTTGGACATATATCTTTTGAAAGCATAGAGATATTCAATTTTTTTATAGTTTGTTATTTAAATGTTAATGTTGATGTTGAAAAGGTTCTTGAATGTTGTTAAGTTGTGTTATGAATTGTTTAAAGTTTAAACAATAATGAAAGTTGATTGTTTGACTTTGAATTTGAATTGAATTGTTTAAAAATCTTGAGTATATATATATATGTTGATATATGGGTTCAATAAGGGTTTGTGAAAGATGATCTTGATTATCCTAATACGGTGAATAACATAAATGAAGGTGTTCATGCGTTGAGGGTTGAAGGAGGTTTCTATGATTTATCATGTGGTGTGAAAGAGAATTGTATCTTGTAGATCATCATAAATTTATGAGGATGGATTTCCTAATGTTGAGATGTTCTTGTGACAACAACTTAATGATATGACAGGTACAAATCTTAGAGTCTAATTTTAATACACAAGTCTTTCAGAAATAGAGTCTAATGTATGTTGTTGTATGTTAGTGGATTTTTGACATGATTGATGAATGTGATATGAGAGTTGAAAATAAACATTTGATTATTTAGTACACTGGAATGGATGAAGTGTTATAATTTATATGGTTGTGATTGAATTATTTGAATCTAAAGTTATATTGAAAGTATTTAAAAATCTCTAGCTTACTCTACTTTCTATTTTATGTTTGTTTTAAAATATATGATAATTGTGTATTATAAAAAAAACAAAGAATGTTGCAAGTGTAGAATTCCAAAGTGAATAGATGAAGTTTATTTTTTTTATGTTTTATTTTGATATATGTATATATTTTAAAATTCATATAAAGAATGATATCTTTTTATAATACTATATAAATTAAATATAAATAATATATATATATATATCATGATATAGTCTTAAAGAATGTTTTTTTTTCTTTTTTTTTATCAGCCGTCTTAAAGAATGTAAAAAATGATGTAATTAGGTCATATTTTTGTATATAAATAAGGTATTTGTCCTTTCTCATTTCTCCATGACTTTTATACTCTCTCTTTTTTTCTTTTGATAAACATTTTAGGTATATCGTTTACCTTATTGTTGATTTAATTTTCATTCTACTTATGTCTAAATAATCTTCTTCTATAGACAATTTAAATTATTATCTCTTCGCGTGTTGTTACTTAAAAGACAAAGAGATTTTTTATGCAAAGGATGAACTTTTGGGTAAAATGTCAAAACCACTATTTCTTCAAGAAAAATAGTAATTTTTATTGAAGTTAGTATCGTTGATGTGATTTTGACTAGGTAAGCCAATGTGAATCCTTCTATTGTGGTGTACAAATGAACCCTTCACTTTCATCCTTGTAGAGGACGATATAGTTATACATGTTCTTCAAAAAGAAAAATCATCCAGACTCATCCAGACTCATCCAGAAGCTTCTTAACATAAAAGAAAATAAAAAATATTTTAAATTTTTATAAATATAATAAATTTCTAAAATGTTTAAACTTAAAATTATTAATTTTAGTGTTTGTAAATAAGTAAATTTTAATTTTAAGTCAAATAGAATTCATTTAAAAACACACACCACATATATACTGGAAGAGTGAGTTTTCTCTCTTTAAAGACATAGATAAAGATTCCTTTTGAAACATTGTTTCATTATAGTAATCAGAAATCAAATATTTTATTATGCTGAAACGATATTACATATTAACAGTAAATTGTATGACACCAATTTTATTTCATAGTAATATGAATTTTTTTTACTATTTTTCTTAATGTGGAAAAAATTATTTAAAATACATAATGAAATTTAAAATTATTATATAAACTAAATTTGAATAAGTAAAGTCTGGAAAACTACTATGAATGAAGAAGACAAAAACTGAACTTTTGTTCTGTTAATAGCTAACGGCCACCAGTATTTTCCCGTTTCTATTCCTCTTGTACCTGAGTGGAGAGATGGGGCCCAGGCACGGTCGGTTGACGTGGTGCAATTGCTGACGTGTTGACCTTCTTCTCCTCTGGTCGACTGTCCTTTCTTGCTGTCTCCTTTGGTCGGTCGTCCCTTCGGGCTATCAACTTCGGTCGGGCGGGGGAGGGTACCTGCGAAGGCACTCCGACGCTCAAGTAAGTATGAGATTCTAAGCGCAGTTTCGTAAGTGAATGAAAACGTACCTTTCTCTGGCTTGAGCACAGTATTTATAGGATTGCCTAATGGGCTTTCTATCCCTTGGGCTCAGGGTGGTTATGGATATGTCTTGTCAGTCGTGCTCCGGAATACCCGGGGAACATATCTTCTCTAAACGCATATTCCTTATTCTTCGGAGGTGTATCTTAACCACCTTAGCTTGTCACATAAATGCCCTTACATTTATTGTGTACACGGCCGGTCGGCCACGTGCGTTCGTTTCCATTTAGTGTATAAGGCCGGTCGGCCACGTGCGTTCGTCCGGTGCCTACCAGTACACTTGCCCCCCAGGCTCGAGGTGAATAAAAGCCGAAGAGTCGTAATAATTGTTGTGCCTTTCGAGTTGTCAGACATTAAACTTAACGGAATGGCGGGACGTTCGCATTAGCGAAGAATATTTTCGGTTAGGCATCGGACAAGCGGCCTGCCTGTATGGAGCACCCCTGGAGGACGACCAGTACGACAGAAAAAATAATAGTTGATGGAAAGCTGGTGCCGATCAACCCCGATGATAATTTAAATGAGGAGGCCGAGGGGGAGACCCCTGGCCCACAGCCTGACGCCTCTTTTGAAGAGTTAATGAACAATGTGGCATAGAAAATTGCTGGATCCGACATGTGGGCAATGCACACTTGCATAAATAATTCTGATTACATTAAAGTAATAAGATAATTCTGATGCCGGACGAGGCAAAAATAATTCTGATTACATTAGTATTAAGATAATTCTGATGCCGAACGAGGCATAAATAAGTGAATAATTCTGATGCCGAACGAGGCATAAATAAGTGAATAATTCTGATGCCGAACGTGGCATAAAAAAGTCTGATTACGTTAGGGTAATATTTCAGATGCCGAACGAGGCATAAGATTGAGTAAATAATTCAGATGCCGAACGTGGCATAATAATTCTGATTACGTTAAGGTAATAATTCAGATGTCGAACGAGGCATAAGATTGAGTAAATAATTCTGATGCCGAACGTGGCATAAATAATTATGATTACGTTGAGGTAATAATATAATTCTGATGCCGAACGAGGCATAAATAAGTGAATAATTCTGATGCCGAACGAGGTATAAATAAATGAATAATTCTGATGCCGAACGTCGCATAAAAAAGTCTGATTACGTTAAGGTAATAATTCAGATGCCGAACGAGGCATAAGATTGAGTAAATAATTCGGATGCCGAACGTGGCATAATAATTCTGATTACGTTAAGGTAATAATTCAGATGTCGAACGAGGTATGAATTGAGTAAAGGACTAGGAGATTTGGATTTTAATTTAGTGCCTCGTTAAAACCTTCCCGGTCGTAAACCCTCCTTAGGGAAAAACCGACTGAGCGAGGAAAGAGTGCACTTTTATTATTAAAGTTCAACTGTAATAAAATTTGAGATGTGTGGCATTCCACGTTCTCGGTATTTCCTTCCCAGATAAATATTCTAAATAATAGGCTCCACCGGCTGCCGTATCAGCTATGCGGAAAGGTCCTTCCCAATTGCTGGAGAACTTGCCTCCTTCCTTCCGTGCGCTGCTCCGCATTCGCCATACTAAGTCGCCTTTGTGGAACAATCTTGGTTTAACTTTGGAGTTGTATCGTCTGGCCGCCCGAATTTTGCATGCTTCTTCTCTAATTCTACACTTGTCCCGGAGTTCGTTGATGAGATCGAGACCGACCGAGAGGCTTTCCTTGTTTAGATCAAGATCAAGGGTTTGCCGGCGGAGAGAGGGTTCGCCAATCTCGACGGGGATCATAGCTTCGGTGCCATACGTTAGGCTGTACGACGTTTCTTGTGTAGTCGTCTGAGGAGTACAGCGATATGCCCATAATACTTCTAAGAGTTCTTCAGTCCAGTTGCCCTTTGCTGGGCCGAGACGTTTCTTCAGTTCGTTCAAAATAACTTTGTTTCCAGCTTCTGCCTGTCCGTTTGTTTGCGGATGTTCGACTGAACTAGCGATGTGTTTGATGTGGAGCTTCTCGTAAAATTCAGCTAACGTTCGGTCGGTGAATTGCCGACCGTTATCGGTGATGATGATTTGTGGAAGCCCGAAGCGGCAAACGATATTTTTCCATACGAAATTTTGAACATTGCGGGCGGTGATTGCAGTCAGGGGCTCGGCTTCGATCCACTTGGTGAAGTAATCAATGCCGACTAGTAAGAATTTACACTGGCCTTTACCGGGGGCGAAAGGACCAATGATGTCCATACCCCATTGGACGAACGGCCAAGGTGATAACATAAAATGGAGTTCCTCAGGCTTTTGATGGGACAAAGTGCCAAACTCTTGGCATTTAAGACATTTTTGTACGAAATTGGTGCAGTCACCCTGGACGGTCGGCCAGTAGTATCCAGCCTGGAATACTTTGGCAGCCATTGTCCGTGCGCCGGAGTGAGTTCCGCAAGTTCCTTCGTGCAACTCTTGGATGACATAGGAAGCTTGGTCTGGTGTCAAGCATTTAAGGAGTGGTTGGGTATAACCTCGGCGATAAAGGTCGTCGCCGATTAAGACAAAACGGGCGGCCTGCAGCTTCATGGTTTTTTCGCCGAGAGGACTACATGTGCCGTCGAGTAAATATTGCTTGATTGGGGTAATCCAAGTAGATTCCGTGTCGGTCGTCAGGCATTCCTGTAGGTCGATGCTTGGGCGTGCAAGCGTAACATGGATGACCGACCGATGCATTCCTTTACACTTCGTGGTTGCTAACCGGGACAAGGCGTCCGCGCGGGTATTGTGATCGCGTCGAACGTGCTGCATAGAAATTTCAGAAAAGGTGCTCATCGACTGTTTGACTAAGTGATAGTATCGCTGTAAAAAGCTTTCTCGGACTTCATATTCGTCGTTAAGCTGACCGATGACAAGCCGGGAATCACTTTTGCAAATTAACTTAGTGATTTCTAATTCTTGAGCGAGACGTAGACCGGCTAATATGGCTTCATATTCGGCCTGATTGTTTGAAGCTTTGAAGTCGAATTTGAGGGCTTGCTCGATGACAATCTCGCCGGGGCCTTCCAAAACAACTCCAGCGCCGCACGACCTCTCGTTCGAGGAGCCATCAACATATAAGATCCATGATGAATGTTCGGTCTCGGCTGAAGAAGTAGTGAGTTCAGCTGCGAAATCGGCGAGAGCTTGCGACTTGATCGCTCCTCGTGGTTGGTACTGAATATGGAATTCAGATAGTTCGATCGTCCAACCGATCATTCGTCCGGCTAAATCTGGCTTAGTGAGGATCTTTACAATAGGGTAATTTGTCCGAACAATAATCCGGTGATTCTGAAAATACATACGCATTCGTCGGGCGGTAATGATGAGGGCCATGGCTACCTTTTCGATCGTCTGGTATCGGATTTCGGCGCCATGAAGGGCGCGGCTGACGAAGTAAACCGGCCGTTCTTCAAAATTAATTTCTTGCACTAAGACTGAGCTGACGGCTTCGTGTGAAACGGCGAGGTAGACTATGATGGGTTCTCGTGCGTCCGGTTTCTGGATGACCGGCGGGGTTGATAAAAAAGTTTTCAAATCGAGGAAAATTTCCTCACATTCGGTCGACCACTCGAAGCGGAATGCTTTTTTCAGTAGTCGGACGATTGGCCTCGTTCGTTCGGCGAGTTTAGGAACAAATCTGGATAGTGCGGTGAGTCGGCCGATAAGTCTCTGAATTTCCTGAATGGAGTTGGGACTTCGCATTTCGGAGATAGCTTTGCACTTCTCGGGGTTAGCTTCTATGCCTCTATGAGTTAGCATAAAACCTAAGAACTTCCCCCCTTCGACGCCGAACGCACACTTGTCCGGATTGAGTCGCATCTGGTGTTGGCGGAGGGCCTGAAAAACTTCTTTTAGGTCGGCAATATGTTGTTTGCATGAGTCGGACTTGACGACGATGTCATCGACATAGACTTCAACATTCCTACCAATCATGTCGTGGAATACGTGGTCCATTAGTCTTTGATAAGTGGCTCCGGCATTTTTGAGTCCGAAGGGCATTACTTCATAGTAGAAATTGCCGGAATCAGTCATGAAGGCCGTCTTCTTCCGGTCGGCCGAGTGCATTTGGATTTGATTATAGCCAGAGTAGGCATCAAGGAAGCTGAGGATGTGATGCCCGGCTGCACCGTCGACGAGACGATCAATGGTAGGCAGAGGATACGAGTCTTTTGGGCAAGCTTTATTGAGGTCTGTGTAGTCAACACACATACGCCATTTTCCGTTCGCTTTCTTCACCATAACCACGTTGGCTAGCCATGTGGTGTAATGGGCCTTCCGAATGAATCCAGCCTGTAACAATTTGTCGGCTTCCTCACGTGCGGCTTGACGTCGTTCCTCGCCTATATGTCTTTTCTTTTGAGCTATTGGTTTAGCTTCTCTATACAGTGATAATCGGTGAGTGATAACCTGTGGGTCTACGCCAGGCATATCAGCGGCTGTCCAGGCGAAAAGATCGGAATTTTTAACAAGTGTCGTCCCGACGGCCATTCGGTCGTCCGGTTTCAGCGAAGTACCGATGTGCGTAGTGTGGCGATCATCGCGAAGCGGGAATGGATGCAAGTCTTCTCCTGCTTCCATACGGGGATCGTCCATGCGAGGGTCGAGGTCAACAAGGGCTATCATTTGACGACGGGACATGTGTCGTCCGGAACGCCGTGTGGGGGAACGTCCTCGTTTTTGCGGGACTCGGTCGTCCGTATTGGT
This sequence comes from Phaseolus vulgaris, assembly GCF_000499845.2. Lineage (NCBI taxonomy): Eukaryota > Viridiplantae > Streptophyta > Magnoliopsida > Fabales > Fabaceae > Phaseolus > Phaseolus vulgaris. The sequence continues at coordinate 32,573,457 of NC_023759.2, forward strand.
TGTATAGAGTCGTCGAGTTGGCTCACTTTTCAAACTTGCTACATAGCATTCCCTAGCGGTTTTTTGATCGACATGGATGGTTGCAATGTCGTTGTTAGCCGAGGGGAATTTCATGGCTAAGTGTGGAGTGGACACAATGGCTTTTAATCTGTTAATGGACGGACGACCGAGCAGGATGTTGTAGGAAGTTTGTGCGTTAACCAGGAGGTATCGTACGTTTATTGTTTTATGGGGGCCGTCTTCCTCACCAAAGGTTGTGTACAAGTCTATGTACCCCTTAGTATCGACCCGTTCACCTGAGAACCCTACAATTTGTTCGTTATAGGGCTGAATATGTGCTTCTGGGATGCGCATTTTCTTGAAAATGTCCCAATACAGTATGTCGACCGAGCTACCCTGATCTACCAAAGTCTTGGCAATTGCGAACTTGTCAATTTCTACAGTGATGACCATGGGGTCGTCCTGGGCTGGATCTATGGCTGTAAAGTCTTCGTCAGTGAAAGTAATCGGAGGTATATGTGGACGCCTCCTCGTGGTAGCATGAGCGGACTGGATGTCACGAAGATGTTTCTTTCGGGCGGAATTTGAGCACCCGCCACCGGCAAATCCTCCAGCTATATAATTTGTTTCGTGGTTCGATTCGCCCAAGTTAACGGGTCCAGCAATCATGTTGATGACTTCGCGGATTCGTTGGCGAGGTCGGGCGTTTCGGTCGGGACTTGTGCTACGGGGGCGTGTACGCCGAACGGGGCTTTCGCTGCGTTTTCGCGAAGTCTGGCTACGGTCAGTGTGGCGTTTGTAATCGTTACGGTACGACCGGTCGACACCACGGGAAGGACGGTCAGTATTCCGTGGTGGGGATCTTGAACTCCTTGTCCTCTTGACGAACTGCCGTAAATGGCCAGCTTGGATGAGTTCTTCAATTTTATCCTTCAAAGCTTGACATCCTTCGGTCGTGTGACCGAAATTCTGATGGTATTGACAACGCTTAGCAGTATCTGCATTCGGTGGTGTTTGATACTGCTTCAATGTCGGGATTAGGTCCGTTTGTAGTGCTTCATCTAGGGCTCGTCCCCTCGGCACAGTTAAAGGGGTGTAACTGTTAAACCTGGGGATTCGGCCTCCCCTATTCCGGTCGGACCTTGGAGTGGTTCGGACAGTTCGTTCGATCGCGACTTCTCTTTCTTTGCTCGGGGTTTGGTCTTTGAGGACTCCGGATCCGACGGTTTTGAACCGTTGGTGGTAATCAATGTGTTCCTCGATTTGCATGAATTTGGTTGCTCGAGTTCGAAGGTCTTCCATGTCTTGAGGCGGCTTCTTGATGAGACTTTCAGTAAAACGGCTCGGCCGGATGGCCGAGACCAAATGGTGCAATGCAACCTCTTGTTTGAGCCCTCGGATGTTCATGCATGCTTTGTTGAACCTATCTAGAAAGGTTCTAAGAGATTCACCTTTTTCTTGTTGTACCGCTAGGAGAGACATGGAGGACATGTGATGCGGTCGGCTAGTGGCATATTGAGTGGAGAATTTTGCGGCTAGGGTGTCAAAATCGTTAATGGAGTTTGGAGGCAGCTCTGTGAACCAGGTAAGAGGTTCTCCCTGGAGCGACGTGGGAAATACTTTACACCACACATTGTTATCTGTGGTATACAAAGTCATTTGCGTCTTGTAGACATTTAAGTGTTCGTCCGGGTCGGTCGAGCCGTCATAGAGTTTAATGACGAGGCCTCTCCATTTGTCAGGAAGTGGAGTGGTGATAATTTCGTCTGTAAAAGGATGACCCCTTTTCCTTGACTTTCTTTCGACTGTTTCAGCTCTGGAAGCAGGATTGGTATTGGCAGGTGTAGGTATGCGAGAGGCGGTTCGGTCGGCCATATGGGATTGGCCTTCTCGTTCGGGATTATCGACCTGTTGTTGGAGTCGTGCATTCTGCTCTCTTAATAAGGCGATTTCTTCTTCTTGGCGGCGTCTATCTTCTTCTTGGAGGCGTTTATCTTCTTCTTGGAGGCGTCTATCTTCTTCATGTTGACGATGGTCTTCCATCCCCTTTTGTCGCAGTTCCTCCATCTGAGCTTGGAGGATTTGAATCATAGTCATCTGTTCTGCCATAGCGTCGTTGTTGTTTCTTGTCCCAACCATTATAGCTTCAAAAATTGAAGATTTGCCTCGGCCCCACGGTGGGCGCCAATTGTACCTGAGTGGAGAGATGGGGCCCAGGCACGGTCGGTTGACGTGGTGCAATTGCTGACGTGTTGACCTTCTTCTCCTCTGGTCGACTGTCCTTTCTTGCTGTCTCCTTTGGTCGGTCGTCCCTTCGGGCTATCAACTTCGGTCGGGCGGGGGAGGGTACCTGCGAAGGCACTCCGACGCTCAAGTAAGTATGAGATTCTAAGCGCAGTTTCGTAAGTGAATGAAAACGTACCTTTCTCTGGCTTGAGCACAGTATTTATAGGATTGCCTAATGGGCTTTCTATCCCTTGGGCTCAGGGTGGTTATGGATATGTCTTGTCAGTCGTGCTCCGGAATACCCGGGGAACATATCTTCTCTAAACGCATATTCCTTATTCTTCGGAGGTGTATCTTAACCACCTTAGCTTGTCACATAAATGCCCTTACATTTATTGTGTACACGGCCGGTCGGCCACGTGCGTTCGTTTCCATTTAGTGTATAAGGCCGGTCGGCCACGTGCGTTCGTCCGGTGCCTACCAGTACACCTCTCATACACTTGCCGACACATTTCAAAAATAAGAATGTTCTTAAAAATTGTACAATTAATTTCTGATAAACATGATTTTAACCATTCATTTTGTATTAATCAGTAATTAGATTATCTCACAAGGAAACTTAGTTTCGCATCCTCTTTCTTTGCTTTTAACGAAAATACATAATGAAATTTTGGGTGACATTAGCCAACTTATTGAAAAATAAGCACGATTGTTTTAATTTTAACTCATATTGAATTAATAATGTGAGACGTAATAATTGATGTGAGTTAAACCGTGAAGACGACATCTAATTGAAAAGAATAATGATTACCCCACAAATCACAATTACCCACAGAAAAAAGTACTTCCAAGCTTGGACATAAAAGCGAGTCAAAGGAGGGGAACCAAACAAATCACAATAAGATTACATTGTCACAACCCATGAGAAGTACAGTGAGGAACAATGAATTTGTTACATAAGAATAAGAATAATATAAAAAAAAAACAAGCAAAAAGTGTATTGTGTAATCTTCTCTTCTCCCTCACTCCAATTCAGAAATGCATCCCAAGAAAACAAAAAGCTTTAGTGAGAAGAGAGTAGCAGAGTTGGAAAAAAGAGAAGAAAAGACCAAACACAACCACCTCAACTTCACACATGTAAGAATTGTAGGAGAATCAGAAGAGAAGGGCAAATGCAAGAACAAAGAGAGAAGCAAAGGCTGAGGAGAGAGTTGTGGCATCAGATGAAGGACCTGGGGCAGGTGAATCAGCAGCTGAAACCCCAGTTGCTGCCATCACCAACATGGCAATCACCAAAGTCAAGAAAAGCTTCATCTTCAATGCCTCCATTGCTCAAACTTGTTCTTTTTTTTCTTCTTCTTCTTTTGTTTGTTGCAAGTGGGAGAAGATGGTTTTGGAACAAAGAGCAGTCAGTGGCAGTTGGAAAACATGCTGCGGCATTGGCTGGTCTTATATAGATGCGGGCAGAGAAAAAAGACGGGCAGCTGTTCAGACTTTCTCGCTGTCGACAGGTTCGAGGTTGCCGGGCAGCCTCACCTGCCCGGTTTGTTGGACAGAGTGTCTCCATTCGATTTCTTGCTGCGATACAGCTGTCGCCAACGGTTTGTGGGGCCAACCTTCTTTATGAAAACAATAAAATAAAATTGCCTTTTTCTTTTTTCAAATTATAAAATTATGCTACTTTTTTAAAATTGGTTTTTTTGTGGTTGTGGTTGGCCACCACCATGCCCACTACTTTGGGGGTAGGGATGTAAATAAGGTTAATAAGTCCACCCAAATTCACATATCAAAACTTCAATTTAGTTCATCATAAATTTTAGTTTAAAACCATAGGATATTAAAGTTTATTATCATTTCATTACTAGTTAATACACTTATAAGTTGTTTCAATAAAGGTATTCTTTTGGTGCAATCAACATGTTGAGCATGATGAATATTTATGCTTTATCTTGAGAAGGGATAATAACACGAGTTGTATGTACTATAATTATTAAGATATATTTATTGTAATTCTTATAACTAATTTTATTATTTTACTATTCTTCTTATGGTAGAAATATTTTCCTCAAAACATGATTTTTTTCTATTTTGCAACAAATTAATGGCAACTCTATAAAAACACGTGGGAAGAAAGGAAAATCATCACAATATAATTTTATAATACTATTGTTTTACAATATTAAAAAGAAAGGTATTGTTTTTCACAAATACAATAAATAATCTATTCTTGAATTTAAAATAAATGTACTAACATATCAACTACATTATCTTTCATAATATATATTATATACTATTCTTGAGTGTCAAGTTTCTAAAGTTTGAGTTTAACTTATTTAAATAACCAAATATAATTGGAAGTCTATGTTTGATTAGTTAAAAATCAGCTTGAAGAGATAACTAATAAAGTATGGTTAAATAATGAGCTTAAACAAGTAATTAAGAAATATTTGGAGATGTTAGGTAGTAATTAAATTAAATTAAATTATTTAAAAAATTGAAGAAAAGCGTGGAATATTTGGTTGTGTATGTATGATTTGGATATTGATTATTTCGAAGTCAGGAGATTGATTAATTTATTCTCTCATCCCATGTGTTCGTTATTATCGTAAATATTCTTTTTAAAAACACATCAGCTTTTTCAAGAAAAAACACTTTTATAGGACTTGTAAGCATTTTCATAGACTATAAAACGGATGAGGTATATTTCGTCGTTCCAAATTTTTTTAATCATCTTTACATGTGTGTGCCATAATCCATGTTTATGTACTTAGTGGTTTATAAATTTTTGAGAAATTAAACTCTCCAAACTATGGAAGAATTGGTAATTATGAGAAAATAAATATAATGGTTAAATTATATTAAAAATGTAATACAACTCAAATCTTTAATTAAAAGATATTCTTATCCGAATCTGTAATAGTAAATTCTGTTGAAAAGTGTGTGTGTGTTTATATATAAAATGATAAAATGATGAGAGATATTTTGTTTATGCGTCATTAATGCTATTGTATTTCACACCTGAGAGTTGCATAAGAACCTCACATTACCCTTGAATTCACGAGCAAGGATGATGAGATATATTCATGTATGAATGAATACCCATCATAATTTTCTATGTGAACCTTATAAGATCAAGATCTTGCTCTATTTATTTAGCTAATATTGTTCTTCTTTTCTCAAACTTACTCCTTAAACGTCACTGCTTTCTGCGTGTACTGCTACCCATTTGAGTATTCAAACATACACCTCATCACTGAATCAATCATTTGTAAATTTAATTACCCCCCAAAACCAATTTTTGGCCTTCAAATGTATGGTTAACCAAAACATTAAACCCCACATATCCAAACAAAAGTGATTTTAACAATCATGGTGAACATAACGTGAATCTTACACTTGGAGTGTTGATGAGTTGTCATTAACTAGAAACCATGGTTTAGTAACCATATCCAAAATAATTCACATACATCCATAAAATTGCTTACTTTTATTAAATAATTAACTTTAAATTGAAATATTTATACATTATAAAATATTTTATTTAATTGATGTAAAAATTTTAATATATATTTCTCATGTTAATATCTGTTAATTTGAGTGTGATTTTATCCATATGGATGATTTGATAAAGAATAATTCTATAAATCCTATAAACTTTAATTGTTATAAACTTTAAAAGATTTTAATACTAAATTAAGAAGTAGTTTAAGTTAACTTTACAAAAATAATTTATATTATATATTATAAAAAATAATTCTTTATAAAGGTGGATCTCCAACATGTTGTTGGTTAGTATTGTTTATAAATGAGAATAGAAGTATGTGCAACACAGCACATCAAATTCAAACCTTAATAGCGCTAACTCTTGGTTTTGTAAGTTAATTTTTTGAAAAAGGAGCATTGATAACGGTATAGGTTTTGCATTAAAGAATATGAGGATGAAGAGATTTGGATTCTTTGGTTGATGAGATAGTGGGACCCTGCCCCTATCTTCCAGTGAAATTGTGGGAAAATGGGTAGAAAATTGTTGGGTTTAAATTTGAAGGGAGGAAGTGGAATGGGACAATAATAGGAAGAAACAAATGAGAAAAGAGAAGAAGACATAATATTTTCCAGGAATGGAGCCCCAAGGAAAGTTCAAAGAAAGGGTCCCCTAACTTGCTTCCGAACTTAGCAACCTTCCAACTTAGCTTTTTGTCAATGTGTCTTCGAATCTCCTTGTTAAATCATAGAGCCACCACTAGTACATTTCTAAAAAAATCTACCTCTTTTTTTTTTTTTCTCAATATCTTTTATACCAAAATTCTCAAACTCAAATATCTCTGTCAATTTTATTAAGGACAACCTTATCCACAACAAAATAAATCAATAACTAATATTTTTATAAATTAAAATTACTTCATGTTCAAGTTCAACATAACAATTTTAAAAATATACGACAAAAATTTTACAAATTAATTTATGTTTAAAATCAATTTAACTTATGGAAATTTTTATTATTCTCTCTTAAAAGGGTTTATATATATATATGTATGCATAAACTTTAGTGAGTTAGACATTGACAAATGCCTCTTTTTATTTTGCAGTTTAAATTTGATTAATTAGGTAAAGTTCTTCTATTAATATCTAATCATGTTTACTGATACATCATTAAAAAAATAATAGGTATCATGAAAAAAAAGTACAAATGTTAAATATAAATATATATATATATAGTAATTACAATATTGGTATAGATTATTTATATAAAAAATAATTAATACTTTTAATGGGATCTAAAATATATTGCAGTAAATTATTGAGATAATAACGTTTTTTTAATAAATATATTTATAGAACTTTTTAATAAAGTTTAAATTTTTCAATGTTTTTTTAAATATTTTTAGTTCTAATTGAAATTTTAATATTTTAAAAATAAATTATCACCTATACATATAATTTAAGAATCATTTTGATTGATTTAGAAGAGCTTATTTTAAAAAGTTAAAGTTAAAATTATAAATTAGGTTTATAAAATTAATTATTCATTAATTAAAATATACTATTTCTTTAAACTATTTTTTTTTCTATTTTTTATGTTTTGAAAGTTGTTGATCATTTTTTTTTCAATAAGATGACATCAATTAGAGATAACTATAACACCCTAAAATATATAAACAAATTACAAAGAAAATAAAATAAATCAATGCTCTTCACTCTTTTTTCAAATATCATAGTTTATACACAGACAAACACATGCAATGGTAAGTTATCAAATAAAACTCTAACATTCAAAAATATAAGTAAAATAACCAATTAGAGTAATCATTTATGTATAATTCAATTTTCTTTTTCTTCAATCGTAGTCATATAATACTCAATACCAATCATCACAATTCAACTTCATTCCAATACCAATATTCAACAATGATATATACCACACATATATCTATACATCAAAGATATTCAATAAGCAAAATACCAATTGACATCTTCCGGAAGACTTATATTAAGTAGGCTTTACAACCACTGACAAACATTTGATCCAATACCCAAGAGTTAGATTTACATGAAACATCCAATATTGTGTGAGTACAAGCGATCACAGTGTGTATGAACTCCATCATCATCTTTTCACCTACTGATATCTAGTCTATGTTACTTAGATCATCAATGAATCTATATGATTTCTATCAAAACATAGGTGACAATACTTAATACCAAAGCAATCAACAACTCAAAAATTATCACAAATGTATGATCTCAATTCCATACAATTTCACCGTCCACATACAACACATATAATTTAGAAACATCACAATTCAATTTAACATACAAATTAATATCCAATTCGCATAAAAAGAAATATATTCATTTTATATTTACTAGCGGGAACACAGGCACTCACGTTCCTGTGTATCCGCATTTTTCATTTTTATTATTTATATATTCATGTAATTTTAATAAATATTAAATTATATGAGAAGACATGTAAATTATCTAAGTGCACCACTAATAATAGTTTTTATTAAGAGTTTACATTAATTTTTTATATTTTCATTTTATTATTTTTTAATATTAAATTTTGATTTGACTTGAGTGTAATGTTGAACTTTGTAAGGTTATCAAGATTAATATTAAGGCTTACAAAAGTTGGAGCAGCAAACAATGCCAAAACATAATGCATATGACAATGTTCTTCAAGATCTTGCCATTTCAAGTTTAGAGTAACTTTCATGTTCATCAAACGCCTTATGCAAGGGTTGTATATTGGAAGTTGTAGAATCTATCACCATATCAATTGAATCTGTGTCTTCCATGGTAAAGAAGTTGAAAAAAATAAAATAATAAACTAAATACAAATTACCTAACTTCCAACTTATGTAATATCTAATAGATCAAAGCAACAATAGGCATACAAGCTTTGTCTGCAAACTAGGCTTAGGATTCACTAAATTTAACATCTTATTCAAAAATTATTATTCACCAAATTATCCATTATTAATTTTTTTACAATATATTTGGCGGCTTGATTGATCACTAAGATTTCCAAGAACACTATTAAATACATAAATCTGACATGAAAACAAAATAACTTGCCAAAAATAATTCAGGATCCAAAAATTTCATATAAAAGAAAAAAAAAACTAAAAAATCTTCCATTGTTTTGTTAGGTGTGTACTTTTGGAATGCAATGTCAAGAAAATCGCTCAAATTAAACCAGAATTGAGAGAGAATTGAATGGTAAATAAAAACTCAAATCTGCCTTGAATAAACAAAATTAAGAAAGCAATAGAAACAAAAATGTTCAAATCCTATAACCGTGAATGAAATGAAAATTCAAAAATTCTTTTATAAAACTCTGAATCTGTACTAATTATCTCGTTCATTTACATCTCAAACCTCAAGAGCCATTGAAACATTTCATCGATTTTATTCCCAAACGATTCACTTCCGCATCATAATCTCCACCTAAGCGACGTGGCTTCGGCGGCTACTGCCAGCGAAGAACATTCCAAAACTTCAAAACGACACCGAGAGCCATTGAAACATTTCACCGATTTTATGCCCAAACGGTTGGCTTCTGCATCGTAATCTCCACCTAAGTGATGTGCCTTCGACATCATACTACTCCTTCGTAAGGAAGTGGATGTAACTGGTGAAAACTACTCCTTTTAAGGAAGTGGATGTAACTGGTGAAAACTACTCCTTATAAGGAAGTGAATGTAACCGGTGAAATCTACGCCTCTGTAATCGCTCAGTAATAATGGAAAATGACAATATACTCAAAAATTTTCAAAATTGCTCAAGTTTGGCCACTACCCACGTTTCCTAATATTTATTTCTCTCTCATAAAACAGACACTCCCTCTTATTATGCAATTAATTTTCAAAATAAATTATCTCTTTCAATTCAAAACGATTGCTCCATTTATTTCAAATATTTTTTAAATTTATTTCTCTCTCATAAAACAGACACTTCCTCTCATTATGCAATTAATTTTCAAAACAAATTATCTCTTTCAATTCGAAACAGTTGCTCCATTTATTTCAAATATTTTTTAAAAAAAATAAGAAATGATGCAATGCCCAAAACTGAATAAAATCAAATATTAATCTAAGGATAAAATAGGAAAATATTTAAGAGCAGTTAAAGTGGGGAATCCCCTTTATATATAGGTATAGATAAAAAAAGAAATTATATATATATATATAATCAAATTCATTGAAGATACAATAAGAAAACAAAAAGAAAGAAAGACAATTCAAAAATTCAATCCATACTAAAATATGTTCAAACATCATTCTTCAATTATTTCAATACAGTCTCAACTATTTAAACTCATATATTTATCAATTCATAATCAAATTCAGTTTAACTAACTTTATATCCTAACATGCATAATCCAATTACTAGATTCACTTATTATCTAAGTTAACTATACTAAGATTCTATATAAAAAAAACATAGATAACTTCCCTTACTTGAATTGCTCGCCTTCCAAGCAACCTTATAAAATCTTTTTCTTTAAATATGGATAAGCTTCAAAACATGGGAGCATAATACAAGTTATCCAAATATAACATAATTTTAGTATGTAATAGAATAAGTTGAGATGATCACTTTTCTCAATTTTCCTCACTAAGGTTGATGACCAAATCATAAAAAATAGAAAATAAGGGATTTTCAAAGTAAATAGAAACTTACTCTGTTAGAAAATTTGATCGAGTAGAAATGTACCCTGACTCCTCAACTACAACATGTTGTGATCAGATTTTGGAGTATATGAGGTATGGAGAGGAAAAGTTAGAGAAACGGGAGAGAAGATGTTTTTTTTTAGAGAGAGAGAGAGAGAGAGGGGCATGGTGCATGTGGCTACGGGGTTTACAAACTATATGTAGAAAAAATTTATCCGATTATAATTTGATTTGGAGTAAGTTTATCCTTAGTGTAAGTATTTTCTACCTTTTCTTTCTAGTTCTACCAATGACTATTATAGAGTTTTGTAGGTTCAATCAACTTAAAATGTTATTCTCTTATATGGTTTAGCTCGTAAATAGATTTTAGAGATTTTGGGACATTTTCAATTCTTTCTCCCAATTGAAGTTGATGTTCCTTAGGAAGCAAACAATTATTAAGTAAGAGGAGTTCAACTAAGACTATGTGAATTTTCTAATTTAATTCATGCATTATTTGAATGCATATTTACACTTGAATAATTGAATGCTATAAATTGAAATTAGAATTACATCAAAATTGAATTGTAGTGTTCTTTGAGCCACAAGGAATCAATGTTGATTATATCTCCATTAGAATTTAGTAGCTCAAATGGTATTTTGTCACTCAATTGAAATATACCACATGAATTTTTATTTCTTTCCTTAAAATATCGCTCAAGCATTGAGATGATGCTCAAGTGATAAATTATATTGCTGAAGAAAAGATGTTGTCGCTTAAGTAACATACTCAGAACTCACACAACATTTCCTTATCTGTAAAAAATTCAATTTAATTCTCCATTATTAGTGTTTTAAAGTTGAATATTGATTTCTTGTTACTCATAGGTATAATACATGTTTGCTGAGAAATATATTTTGAAATCACAAAGTTTGATTGATGAACATATTATTATATGAATAAGGTGTTAAGATTAAATATGTTGTGATGATTGTAAGTAGTAATCAAAGTGGTAATATAGTGATGGATAGATGTGTATATAAGTAGTAACTAAGGAGGTGCTACTAAGCTGATAATGTGTTGTGTAACTATTAAGTTAGGGGACTAGCGAGATATATAAGTTCTAATGATACACTATGTCAAATATATAAATGTATCATGTGGTGAGAACCAAAGGAGTTTCTAACATCAAGTTGAGAGTAAACAAACATTAATATTTAACAAGATGCGTAAAAAATTATTGTTACAACATAGACGAGATTAGTAATGATAACGTAAGTAATGGTCTAAAATTTATGTCCAAGAAACTTAAGTTTTGATGATAATAAACAAAACAATTTTGATATGTCTAATGAAGTTACCTCGTATGAAACATGTATTAGATGAAACACAAGATGTTAAAATATCTTTCTTAAAGAATGAACAAGGGAAATAAATTTGTTAAGACGCAAGACACGCTTAAAGATCTAGATGCAACATACATAAGTTGGATGCAACTTAACAAGCTCAGGACATAGTTATGATCACTAAACCTGTCTTAGTCTATGAATCTTTATGAAGATAAGACACATCTAGTAAAGTGCAAGATGCAAGTTTCAAAATATGCAAGTAATACAAGACTAGACGAGGTCTTATAAAAGTGTAAGATGAAAATCCAAATCTAAACAAAAAGGCAAGTAAATGGACTAGCTCACATGTATTCAAGACAAGACAAATCATTGTGATGTAGAATCATTTAATAGCTACAAGTTGACCATATAATGCTTCTCAAAAAAATATTATAACACCTTGTATCATTCATCAATGTGTGTATCCTTTATTGACACTAAAAGCAAACACTTAACAAAGATAAAAAAAAAAGGTGTGGCGTACACATCTCTTTGAAGTACAACTATAGAAGATGTCATAAAAAATCACAACTTTTTCATAATATTTTACAAGGTCATCTCCAACATGCAAGTTAAAACAATCATTTTAGGATGTACATAAAAGGAAGATTTCTCATGCATAAATGACTAAGGAAAAATCAACTTATACAAAAAAAATCTAGAATATAATTTTGGTTCATGAATGTTCTATGTTTTTTTAAATGAATTTAATTCCACAGTCTAACATGAAAAATAATTACTTAAATAATTCAATTCTTATTGGACAAGAACATGGCTAAATACCTTAATAATATACCATCTCCACTTCTGTATAGTTTAAATTTGATGTTAAAGCAAAACATTGGTAACTTAAAAATTACTTACTAAATGAAGTAAATTACTTGAACATTCAAGTGGTTTATCTAGTGGAGATAATTATATGAAGTAATTTTGGCTTTATTAATGTTCGATATTGTCCAAACAAATTCCTTGATCTCCTAACAAGTTTAAAAATTCAAATATCTTTTAGCGAATAGGTATAAGGAAAACTCAGTTGAATGAGTGTCTCCTAAGCCATATAAAACTTTAAAAATAACATGTTCTCACATTAATTTTTCTTTTAAAATAAAATCCTTTTGATTTAGTTTTAGTTAAACCACTCTCACCCATAACATGTTCTAATAATGATTTATGTTTTTGCATTTTTACCACTAAACCTCATTTGTAACTTTTAATTCCAGTGACCCATTCACTTTCTTCTTTTAATTTTAGAAACATTCTTGTCATACACTAATTTCCACATTAATGGAGGAAGCGGGGAGAAGCAGAGTGCGGGGAGTTGACGGGAATACCAAGGTGAACTCTTTTGATAGGCAGGGTGGTCAGAGATCTCGCCGGAAACCACCTCTCCAACCTAGTAACTCTAGTAACTCTCTAACGTTTTTCTTTTCAAATTTCCCCAACGGGTTTGGAGAGAAAGACATGCTCAAAATCTTCCAAAGGTGGGCAAGGGTGCAAGATGTTTTTATCTCTCTCGAAGGCTTAACAAGTGGGGTAAAAGATTTGGGTTTGTGAGGCTGTTCGATGTGAAGAATGTGGGAAAACTAGAGCGAGAACTTGACCAAATATACATTGGGAGTAGAAAGCTCTTTGTGAACATTCCGAAGTACCACCGAGTGGATATGCCAAGGGAGGAAGGAAGGAACAGAAGTTCGGTGGGTACGGGGAGGCTCGAGCATGGGGTGATGGAGCGGGTTGAAACGTAGGTAAGTAAGTCATACAAAGGGAAGGAGGTCTGGGTGGAGAAGGGGGGAAGAAATCTTTTGTTGATGCAGTTAGAGGACAGGAAAGGTGGGAAAGGAAGGGACTCATTATCGCAAAGCAACAGTCCTTGCTGTGGATGGAAGGAAGTGTGATAGGGCATTACAGTGTTGAGATGGATTTCGAACAGTTGGGAGATGAATTCGTTAGATGAGGTATGAGCATGGTTAGAATAAGAGCAATGGGGGACAACCTTGCTCTTTTAACGTCAAGAGGAAGTGAGAAGATGGAGGAGTTAATAAACTTAAACAGAGAATGGTTTGATAGTATCTTTGTCAGGATGCAGCCATGGTCAACAACATTCACAGTGAGCCATAGAGCTGTTTGGGTAAGGTGTTTTGGCCTGCCAATATCCTTATGGAATAGAGAGTGCTTCGCTAGAGTGGTTGGAGACATAGCTACGCTGATTGATATTGACGATGCCACGTTGATATGGGAAAACCTAGAGTTTTCACGTCTGAAAATGAGAATCAAGAATAATCGGTTCATAAGGGTGGCAAGGAAGATTAGGATCAATGATCAAAACCTAAGTGTCTCTATTAAGGAGGAACACCCAATGGTATTAGCAGGCCCGTGCAAAGACTCACATCGCATCTATGACTCTTCAGACAGTATCACCTCAACCGAAACCTATATGGAGGAATCGACTTTCTCGGTGAAAAGTGCCGAGGATGAGGGAGTTAGAAGGGCCATAGAAGAGAGTCAGACGAAGGGGAAGGTGGTCGGAGGTGGAGAGGAGAAAGGAGGACAGGCGCAGCAATCGAATGACCGTGTAGGGGAGCTCTCTGCAGGGATCTGTTCGTGTCAGGGAAAAGGTGATAATTCTTTCACTAATGAGGAAAGTCAAAGGCAGAAGTCATCTGAGGAACCTGTTTTTGGCAACGCTGCTGTCCAGACCTGCGAGCGTTCTCACTTTAGTTATTATGCACATGCTGAGCTGGCTAGATTAATAGTGGATGTTGAAATTATGTACACTCAGAACATGTACGTGCTAGGTTTGGGCCAGGGTAGAAAGGAAGCCCAAGAAGAAGTGGTGCAGACGGGTATGGGAGTGGGCTATTCCGGGTCAGGACCTGGTAATTCTATGTTGGATCATGGATCCGAGCGGGAGACGAGAATTCGAATTGGAGGAAGACAGGGGAGAGCACGAGGAGAGGGAACGAATTCTATGCAGGAACAACGGAACAATACAAATGCTGTGAAGGAAGTTAGCAGCAATATATATATATATATATATATATATATATATATATATGGAGTTGGAGAGTGAGTCGAAGAAGAAGGCGTTGGAGCAAGAAGGGGCACAAATTGGTAACGCCACTTCCGAAACCCAGGACGATGTAATTGGGATCGGAACTCACCGCAGAAAAAGTGGGCAACTGTTGGAGGGTGGAGAAGGTGATGGGCATGCGGAAAAGGGTGTTACAACCACTCAACGTCGACGGAAAATCAAAGGCCTTGTCGATTTGGAAGGCTCCAAGTCACACCCAAGGCGATCTGTTAGAATTAGAAACAAATGCCCGCAGAATGCCTTCTCCTCTCATTCTAGACAAGGTATGCCTGTAGTTTCTCTTTCTGATGGAGATATTGATAACTATAATCTAAGGTTGCGTGAGTCTGATTCGCTAGAGGAACCGGTTAAGTTGTGGGAGATTAGTAGGAAAGTAGGGATAACGTGTCGAAAGGACGATTAGGAGGTTGTTCAGGAGTACTCGTGTCTGGAGGAAAGGGATTTGAAGACCATGAGATGTGTAGAGGAAGGGAAGAAGGGAGGTCTCTTATGATTATTTTCAACTTAAATATAAGAGGTCTGGGGGGTGGTACCAAGTCAAGGTACATGAGGCATATAATAGGAAGGGAGGAGGCGAACTTTGTTTGTATACAAGAAACAAAGGCTAAGGACATCTCGGACGCTAAGTGCTTCTCTTTGTGGGGTGATAATAATGTAGGCTGGATACACAATAAAGGGGAGGAGGGGAGTGGAAGCCTTTTGTCCTTGTGGCACAAAGAAGGCTTTAGTTATTAATATCACTTGATGGGGAAAGGTTTTACTGTGGTCGTTGGTCAACATGTAAAATCGTCCGTTAGGTGTGTTGTGGCCAATGTTTACTCTCCCTGTGCATTGAATGCAAAGAAGACTCTATGGGAGGAGCTCTCTAATGTTAAAGCGGCGTCACAAGAATCAACCTAGTGTTGTTGTGGTGACTTCAATGCTGTGAGAAGCAGATCTGAAAGGAAAGGAGTCAGGGGTAGGAGTGATCAGGCAAGAGAGATATCCGATTTTAACAGCTTCATTGAATCCATGTCCTTGTTAGACTTACCTTTGGTTGGCAAGAATTATACGTGGTTTAGACCAGATGGAACAGCTAAAAGTAGAATTGATAGAGGGCTAGTCACGGAAGAATGGCTACTGAAGTGGCCCATGAGCAAACAGTATGTTCTTCGAAGGGAAGTATCTGATCATTATGCTCGGTGATAAAATCTGTGGAGAAGGATTGGGGTCCTAAACCCTTTAGATCGATTGACGCTTGGTTTCTGGAGAGGGGGTTCAACATCATGGTTAAGGATAAATGGAAATCCTTCTCAGTCCAGGGGAACGAAATAGTTAAATTTAAAGAGAAAATGATCAGATACCAAGATCTGAAAGTGTGGAACAGAGAGGTGTTTGGTAACCTTCATACTACTAAGAGGAGGATTCTACATGAGCTGGATGATCTAGACAGCAGAGACTGTAATGGGGGTCTAGAGGAAAGTGAAAGGCTTAACAGAATGGTGCTGACAAGCCGATTGGTAGAAAATGACAAAAAACTTGAATCACTTATGTGCCAAAAGGCTAGCGCAAGTTGGTTCAAGAGTGGAGATTCTTGTACTAGGTCTTTTCACTCATCTCTGAGGTGGAGAAGACTTAGGAATGAAGTGAAGGGTGTTCAGGTGGGGGACCGATGGTGTGAGGAACCAGGTACTGTCCGGTTGGAGGCGAACAAGTTGTTCGAAGCTAGGTTCAATGCAACGAAAGATCTAGGGGTGAGGTTGGATGAGGTGGAGTTTAAGACACTAATCTTGATGGATAATGAGGGGCTTGTGGCTGGTTTCACAGAGAAAGAGATTAAGGATGCAGTGTGGCAGTGTGAAGGGTCTAAGAGCCCCGGTCCAGATGGGTTCAACTTCAATTTTATCCGGAAAAGCTGGGACTTTGTAAAAGAGGAGTTAATGAAAGCAATGGCTTTGTTTCATGCGACTGGGAACATCCCCGAAGGGTTGCAATGCTTCATTCATTGCGCTTATCCCGAAGGTGAGGGACCCCTCTAAGCTGAAGCAGTATAGACCCATCTCTTTGGTAGGAGTCATTTATAAAATCATTACAAAGGTGTTGGCTGGTAGATTGAAGAAGGTGTTGCTTGCAATTATAGATGAAAGCCAATCAACTTTCCTAAAGGGCAGAGGAATCTTGGACAGTGTCCTTATGGCGAATGAAGTGGTGGAGGACCTCAGGAAAAAGGGGAGAAGCGGTATCTGCCTAAAAGTGGACTTTGAGAAGGCCTACGACTCGGTTCGATGGGATTTCCTTTATGATATGCTACACAAAATGGGTTTCCACACTGTATGGATTTCGTGGATCAGAGGTTCCCTGGAATCAGCTACTGTGTCAGTATTAGTTAATGGGAGCCCTACGGAGGAGTTTAAGCCTTCTAGAGGGTTGCGACAGGGCGACCCCCTGGCGCCCTTTCTGTTTATTGTGGTTGTGAAGGACTTGCAGGGTTAGTAAGACAAGCTTTGAAGGTTAATATGCTGACGGGCATTAAGATAGGAAGGAATGGGGTGGAGATGTGTATTCTATAGTTTGCGGACGACACTCTTTTTCTCTGTGAAGACACCTTTGGAAATGTGTTAACCTTGAAGGCCATTCTGAGGGGCTTTGAGTTAGCCTCAGGGTTGAAGATCAAGTTCCATAAATCAAGGTTAGTAGGCATTAATGTACAAAGCAGTACTACAGGGTGTTTCACTAAGACGTTGAATTGTATTCAGATGGAGGTTCCTTTCAAGTATCTGGGACTGGAGGTGGGAGGGAACCCAAGAAAGAAGCATTTATGGGATCCAGTTATAACCAAGTTGAAAGCAAGGCTCAGTGTTTGGAAGGGGAGGTTTTTATCCATGGCAGGGAGGATTTGCTTAATTAATTTTGTTCTAACTGCTATTCCTTTGTTTTACCTCTCTCTGGTTAGAGTACCGGCCTCGGTGTGTAAAAGGATTATTAGTATTCAAACAAGATTCTTGTGGGGTTGGGGGAAACTAACCAAGCCAATTGCTTGGGTTAGCTGGAAAGATGTATGCAGACCAAAAGAGGAGGGAGGGTTGGGGTGTAGGGATATACGCTTGTTTAATCAAGCTCTCCTAGCCAAATGGAGATGGCGGTGTCTTTCGGAAGAGAATGGAAGATGGAAGAAGCTGCTGGATTCCAAATACAATTTGGGAGTAGAAAGCAGTCAAACACCTGTCAAATCTCAATCTTGGTGGTGGAGAGACCTCTCTAAAATGTGTAAGAAGGGAGGAGGTAAAGGGTGGTTTCAGGAAGAGTTAGGTTGGGAAATAGGTTGTGGTGACAAAGCAAAGTTCTGGGAGGAAGTATGGATTGGAAGTGTTAATCTCAAATCTTTGTTCCCACGCCTATATTCTTTATCTTTAAACCAAGGTAAAATAGTGGGTGAGATGGGTGAATGGGTTGACACGGAGTGGAGGTGGGACTTGAGGTGGAGGAAAGGTAGATTTGAATGAGAATCCTCTCTGGAGAGGGACCTTAATATGCTTCTATCAGGGGTCACTTTGAGAAAAAATGTCCAGGACACCCAGGTATGGGGGAAGGAGGTACCGGGGCTATTTTCGGTGAGCTCTGCTTATGAGTGTCTAGCTAAGCATGGTAGAGGTAACCAGGGTGAAGTGTATAAGCTCTTGTGGAAGGTGAAGGCTTTTCCAAATGTGATAGTGACAACCTGGAGGGTGTTGATGGGAAGACTTCCTACAAGAATGAGTTTGAGCCGGAGAGGGGTGATGTTGAACTCAATGGTGTGCCCCTTGTGTCAGCTACAGGAGGAGACTTGTCAACACCTTTTTATGGAGTGTAAATATGCCCATAAGGTATGGTCTCTATGCTTTCAGTGGGTAGGTATTTCCTTCGTACAACAACATGATCTAAAGCTGAATTTCCAAAGTTTCCACTTGTTTCAAGTTAGTAATAAGCAGAATAAGATCTGGAGAGGGGTCTGGGCAAATGTCATTAGAAGTATATGGGACTAGAGGAATCTGATTACCTTCCAGCAAGGGGTAGTAGATGCAGAGGAGGTTTTTCAGAGGGCTCAACTTAAGTCTTGGTTGTGGATGAAGCATAAAGCTCGTTCGTTTTCTTATTCCTTTGTAGATTGGGTTCTCTACCCAAATATCTGCATCAGAAGCTGCTAAGGTTTACTGGCTTACATGTGCCTGTGCTGGTTATGAAGAAGCTGATTTTTAAACTTTGGTTGGCCTCATGTGAAGTCTTTGGTTCGGTAAGAATCTGTATTGGTGATGGATTGAGTCCCTCAGGGGTTAGATAGTTTTCTCCGGGTAGGGGAAATTGGGTTGTTGTTACCCGATTCGGGGTTGGTCTCTTTTCATGTTAATTGCAGAAACCTGAAGCATATTGATAAAGGAGAGCACATAGGTAAAAAATGGAGCACGCTGGTATGGGTGTGATGTACCAGTACTAAACGAGGGGGTGGCTGTTAGGAGTGATACCACGGGTGCAGCTGATTCACTGTGGTAGGGTAAAACATTCTGGTGACCAAGGCAGAGTGTTTTGGAGGGGTAGCTGTTGTTGGAGTTGAGTCACACACTTCAGGGGGTCAGAATCAATTTGGTTTAGGTGTGTGACGTTGCTGTGCAGAGAAAGCAAGGCGGTAAGCTTGTGTTTCGTAATAATGTGGTTGTTTTGTAGTGGTTGGCAGGTTTGAGAGGTCGCTGGTTGGACTGGCACAATACATAGGTGAAGGAGATGGTTGGTGAAGGTATGAAGGTTTAGTGTAGTAAGTGTTGAGCTCGTGCTTTTTCCCTTCTTTAGTGTTGCTATAGCTGTTAAGTCGGCAAAGAGTGAGCTTGGAGGCACAATTCTGGTGGAGCTTTGGTATTAAGGGGAAAGGAAGGAAGTAGAGACTGTTGCAGTGGGGTGTATAGATGGAAGAACGGGAAATCTATATTGGTGTAGAGGGTTTGGATAGCAGGGTGCAGATTGGGGCGCTGATTGGAAAGCTGGTGTAGAATGATTGGTGAATATTAGGTGATGTTGTGCTGTTTTTTGGAATGATGTTGGGTTTTGGGAGCTGTTATATTATTGTAGGTTACTGTCATGTTGGTGCAATTATGTGTGTTGTTGGGGTTATAGCTTTTCTTTTTGCAGGATAAGTCACACTTTGGTTATCCTTCCTTTTTTGGAGGAGTAACTATGTGGCTGTTGTATACGAGTTGAGATACCCCTTAAGTATCCCTCTTAAATTTATTTATTTATTGCTAATAAAAAAAGATATTGTGATACACAATTTCAGTTACCTAATGAGTAAATTTTAGATCTGAAAACTTACCCACCTTATTTGTTTTAATTACAATCATATTATTACCATACTCCTCTGCAAGTTAATTTTCAATAAAGGACATATAACACAATTTTAGGCACTCTAATTTATAAATTTTAAATTGGATGACCCATTAACATTTTTTTCTTTTATTTTCAATAGCATTCTTGCCATATGTTTTTAGTAGTGTAATGACTCAATAGTTCTTTAACGAGAGATTGAACACGTTTAGAGGGACAAATACAGAAAATATTAATTTTCTCATGTAATATAAATATGGTTTAATTTATTATGTAGTGTATGATGATGGTCCTCTATGTATGTAGGGAATTAATTCTTGGACTGTTTTCTATAAAAGGATTCCGAAATTCCAAATGTTTTCTCTTATATATATATTTTTATTATCAACAAAAGTATTCTTACAATTTTTGTGGAACTTTATTTTAAATGAAAGACATTAAAATGTGTAATATTGAACAAAAAATAAAGAGAATAGGAGTTTTAAAATCTCGAATAATTAATGAAGTAGAATGTGTTTGTGAATAATGATAGAACTTGAAAAATATTATTCTACATTTAAGTGTTAAGACATAATGAGAGTTTATGAGAAAATAATTGAGAGATCACATAACATAACAAGTGAATTTTATTTATAACTAGATTCTTACACATACCAAATGTTTTTTTTTATATTATACAAATGTATTGAAAGCTTAAATGTTTTTACATTATCATTTAACCATAAATGGTTGTATTTATATAATTATTTCAAAATATATAGTTATCTATTAAAAATGGGTTTTGTTATAAGTTAAATTAATATGGTTAATGCATAGATGTAGTTATTACAATACATACACATGACAAAGGACAAATAAATATGATAGAGAAAGTCCTCAATATCAATTTTAACAATCACAACAAAATTTATATTTGATCCTTTTTACCAAAAGTCTCCAACTTACCTCATGTACTCAATTGATAAGCTACCTTTATAATATATTTCCCACCCATCTATCAAAGCCCATATGCTGTGATTTTTTTTCATCCAATAAATAAAGTTGAAAAAAGTTCAAAGTTACACTTCATTGAGTAACAACAAAGTTACACTTATTCATGACTTTTCAATCTCTGCCATCTTTCTTAATAATTTTTTTTGAATTGAATTCGTATGAAAACGTCATATTTTAAAAAAACTATATTAAAGTATACAATTTTAAATAAATAATAAAATTGAATAAAACAAATTTAAAGGGTGTTAAAAGTTATGCCATAGTAACTGAAACTTTAGTAACTTTGATAATTGGTCAACTCTATCAACAAAATGAAAAGTTTAATGCTTAGCCAAAAAATAATAATATCTTTAATTGATAAATAAATATTCGTACAAAGTACTGCTGATATGGAAAGATAGGGTTGTTTGATTAAAAAAAATAGTCTAAATAGAATTTAACTATCTTTTCACCGGTTCATTTGGTTTGCATATTGAATTAGTTGAATTAGTTTAACTTAAATTGGGTTGTAAATTTTCATAATGACCCATTTTGAAAATAACTATTATAAATTAAAAAAGAATAGAATTATTATTATTATTATTATTATTATTATTATTATTATTATTATTATATACGTTATAATTTATATATTAAATTACTATATCTAAAAATTAAAATTATTTTATTTATGGGAATTAAATTTAAAACAGTACATTGACTTCGAGTTAGAATGGATCAGTACTAAAAATATTTATAACTCGTTTTGAACTGGAATTGCTTCGGTGAGTTACACATTTTTTTTTATATTAGGCCAAAATAGATCTAACAATGGTACATATATTCTTTTTATAAAAGAAAAATTAAATAAATAAATAAATAAACGATTGTTCATATGAGATTATACCACAATTGAAATAAAATAAAAAAAGCAAGAATGCAATATGATATTGAAAAAAATAACCAAAATATCAAATGAGAATAAGAACGATAAAAGTTCAAGGGTGAGTTCGAAAGACAAGGAATGAAAATTACTTTAACATGTTATGGATAGAAAAACATAAAAATACTAAATAAATTTGAATTTCGAAAATGTAACTCCACTTCTTTTGATAACGATTTCAAGTTTCAAGGTGTTTTCATAAGTGTGTTACTGCACTTTTTTTAACATGTTTCAAGGTGACACGTGTATTAAATAATATTTACGGTAATATATTTTAATTTTTTATATAATTATATTACAACTTTTAATATTATTATTTTAATATTTTTTATATTATTTAATTATAAATTTATTTTTTATTATATATTTATTTCTAAATCTATTACATAAAAATTTATATAATTCCAAGAATTGCCAAATTATATTTTTTTTAATATTTAACTTGATACAAGATCAAGCACTTATGTTATTGGTATTACATATTGTTTCTAATGTTTAGAAGTACGTTTTCTAAATTAATATTAATCATATTTATTGGAGATAGTTTATAGAATTAAATATTAAGATATTTTTTTTGAGTAATAATAACATTGAAAAGAGTTTCAAAGCTAGAATTTGTTTATAATTTAAACTCACTTAATATTTTTTTTTACACATAGTCATTTTAGGAAACGTGTAAGAACGTTAAAAAAAAAAAAATAAAGGTGCAGAGAAGCCGTTCCACCACAATTTTTTTCTTTTTTTTCTTTCTTTTCATATTTTTTTCTCTTCCTTTTTTCTTAATTTTCTCTAACAATCTTCATCTGTTTTAGGATTTGGTAGCCGACGAGTTAAGGAATATTTCTACTCGATCAGATTTTCAAATCAAGTAAGTTCATTTTTTCTCTAAAGATCCTTTGTTCTCTATTTTTCTTTAGGATTTAGTCATCAATTTTGGTGGGGTCAGTTGAGAAGTTTAATCTTCTCAACTTATTCTACTATATACTAATTTTTTTGTTCTGTTTGGATAACTTGCATTAGACTCGTAAATCTTGAAGCTTTTCCAGACTGTGAGGAATAAAATTCTAGAAGTTGCTTGAAAAACAAACAATTAAGGTAAGAGAAACTATTGCTGATTTAAAAAAAAAAGGTAAGAGAAACTAAATTTAATTTTTAATAGCACCCTAGGCTATAAGATCTGGATGTGGAGAGGACGTGGTCCCAGTATTCAATTTCTCTTGCAGAGATGTTGTGTGTTTATATATTATGTTGTTTGTTTATATATTATTAAAATTGTAGAAATATTAGATTTTGTTGGTTTAATATTTAAGTGTTTTTTTTATGTTAAATAGACTTTTGAATGTTGTAGATCACGTTTTGAATGATATTGTAGATGAAATGCGTGGAATTGAATTCATACATTTGGAATAATGTATGCCCTTACGTTTGTATGTGTATTAAGTATTGATGCATATGTGGTAACTGTAAGGACCGAGAAAAATAGTCTTAAAGTATAAATGTACAATTAAAATGACACCTGAGTATTTTATTATTAAAAGGGAAAAAAAGTTATATAAATAGAAATTTAGTTATTTAGGTTTCATTTTAAAAGAACCACCATCTCTCTAGAAGTTTCTTTTTCCTTTCCTCTCCCTTCTCTCTAAGATTCTGACCTCCTCGCTCATCAGTTTGACGATCGGAGTCCACCATTAGACTCCTGACAGTAAGATCTACAAGACTGCCTGATCAAAATCTTTGATAAATTTGATGATCGGAGTCTGCCATTGGACTCCTGACAGTGAACTTTATGAGATTGCCCGATCAGAATCTTAGATAGAGTTAGGTTATCCTTAAGCTTTTGGTGGGTTGGAGCTCTTAGTGAGCATCTGTTCAAGTCCAGGTAAGGGAAGCTAGTTTTATTTTTAAAATAGAACCCTAGGTTAGAAGATCTGGATGTGGGGTGACGTGGTCACCAATTCCAATTTTTGTTTCTAGGATTGTTTCTTCTGAAAAGTAAAATAATATATTGACTAAAATAGTTGATTTTGAATCTTTTATATTGATTTTAGGGTGAATAAGTTGTTGAAAGTGTTTGCGATTGAGAATTGAAAGTGTTTGAATGATAATATAAATGATTTGAACTGTTTTTGAATATTTTGTTGAATTACTTAAATTAAAAGTTTAAAGAGAAGTGATTGTTTGATTTTAGATGATGATTGATTTAGAGAGCATATATTTGGATTGTTTTGAAAGTTTAAAATATGATCTGATTGAATGGTGCTTTGATGTGTTAAATGATGTATGTAATAAAGTGAAAGTGTGATCAAGACATAGTATTTTCAAGAAAGGAAATATCGTGTTGAGATTGTTATTAGGGTGTATTGATTTGTGAGTGTCCTGTGAATGAGACGATCCTAACTCTATTGATATAATGGAATCACATAAATGAAGTTATTCAGTTGGTGAGAGTCGAAGGAGGTCCATTTGGCTGAGTTTGAGGTTTGAAAGAACTGATCAGAGCAGATCAAATGGATTTACCTTGTCATATGAGATGATGAGATATTGAGATTGATTATGCGCATGACTGTGTGGATTCAAAGTGAGTAGTATGACAGGTGCAGGTCTCTGGATACTAATTTCAATACATGAGTCTTCCGGAAGTAGAGTCAAGTGTCTATGTATTGTGAGTCAATAGAAGTCTAACATGTGAAAGATGATTTATGAATTTGTTAGACACTTGAGGGTTTTTGAAATCTTGTTTGTGCTTTCTCTCTTTCTTTCTGTGAACCGTTGAGGAATTTGAATGTGTATATTTGAATTTTTCATCTTTTTGTTATCTGCGTAAGATTTTTTAGCCTTACCCATTTTCTTGTTTGTGCTAACTTCTTTATATATATATATATATTAATGTTTGGTATAATGTGTTGAGGGAAGTTTATGAGTTCCTGTCTTTCTGTAATTTATTGGATGACCTTTCTTCTTCTATGAGTAAGGGACTGAATATTTTAGTTTTGCTGAAGAGGAAATGGCTAATGACATTATTTGTTTGGTTTTGGTTCTCAATATTTTGCTCTTCTTGAATTAGGAATTTGCGATAATGGTTTTTTTTTATTTGTATTTATATATGTTTTAGTTCCTTTGTGTGTTGTATCTTTCTTCATACTTGCTCTTAAAATAAGAGACGAAGAAAGAACAAAGACACGCTTAGACATGCGTTGTGGGACAATAAGTCGTGTTTTTTTTGGAAGAGGTTCAAGTATAGTAGGTTTCCTTTCTTTATAAAAAAAATGAAATAAAAAGACTTCCAATCTTCAGCAAGTTTCTTTGAATAACTTTTTGTTGCAGGGTTTTGTCAAATACATGTTTTCTTAACGATTTACAAGAAATTTTATGATGGCAAATGAATAGAACAATGCAAATTTTTATTTTAAATAAAAAATAAAAATAAAAATTCATTCAGTTAAATTATATAAAGACTAATAATGAACTATTATGTGATTTTTGTTTTTCTCATTATGGCATATGCTATTCGATATAGTGAATTATTGACCAAACATCACTAATGCCTGCTATAAGAATGACAATTAGATAGGTTTAGGATGCTATGTTGTTAAATGGAGGCACCGTAGCTTCCATAGTGGAAATGCATGGTGGATTTTTTTTAAACATTGTAGCAAATTTATTAGGGGAGGCCCACCATGGTGGTATACTTTGTGTACAATGTTGTGTGTATACTGAGGTATCAATGTTATTTTGTTTGTTGCATATCCTGGATGTGTAGATCCATGTGAGATCTATGTGATTGTTTTATTGTTGAGATTTGATGAAGATGGAATAATTTGAGAAATCGATCATGTAATTTGGTTTTCTCTTTTGATTTAATTGTGTATATTATAAAATTCTATTTTCACTAGCTTACCCTTGCTTTTCTTGTTGTGTTTGAACTGCGATGACTGTACTACGTACACGAGCAAATGATCGTACAGGTCTCGGGTGGTCCGAAGAGCTTTAAGGTGTTGATTTTGAAACTTATATTGTAAATATTTGTATTTCTATATGTCCAAATAATGTATTAGGAATGTTTTGAAAAACTCTAAGCTTGGATAGAAATATGTAGAACCTGTATCGTAAAAGTTAGATGTTTATTTTCTGGGGTGTTACATTTAATGGTATCAGAGCAGTTCGTCCTTAGGATAACCTGAGGCTAGTGGGTTTGTTGTGTATCTCCTGCGTGCAGATTTTTGTTTAAGTTTAGCTTCAAGACTTAACTAAAAGTTTCTAATAGGATGTTTAACAAAGTTGCTTTCTTGAAATTTTGTATGTGCTTGAGTTAAATTAGTTGTTATGAATAAAGATGAAAGTATTAAGAATGAAAAGAATCTTGATAGAGTGGTGAGGGTGCACACTCTTGACTATATCAAGATTATTTTTTATCTTAATTCTAAGTAACTGAAGTACATTTTAGAGATAAGTTTTGATTGGTTTTTACCTGTTTCGTATGATTATTTCTTTGAAGTTAATTTGTCTTAAAGATGTAGTTGGAAATTTTTAGTAATTTCTAATCCAATTCTTTGTGTGCTTAGAAGATGGCACGTAGACAACCTACTCCTCCTCCACTAGTAGATATGCCCAACTTAGCTCGGGCAATAGAGATGATGGCAACAACCTTGCAACAACAGAGTACTACTATGGCACAACAACATTAGGTCGCCCTTCATCAATTAGAAACAGCTAGATTAGCAGCAGAAGCATCATAGCTTCATCAACAATCCCATACCTTTAGTTTGGAGGATTTTGTAAGACACAATCCACCCAAATTTAATGGAAAGGTAAATCCAGATGAAGCAGACAAGTGGGTGAGAGACATAGAAAGAATCTTTGAAGCTACTCAATGCCCTGAGGAGAGAAGGATGTTCTTGTCGGTTGACCTGGTCTCCTTGGAGTGCATAATCTTAACAGCATGACAGCCAGGGTACCAACTCATGTACCAGCGTTATGTGGCCCATCTGTCACTGTAGGCGCTCTAGCCTTTACGTATCATGCATGCAACTTACCCTTGAAAACTCTAGCGCTCTTGGGCCTAGGCGTCTCTAGTGGGTATTTACTTGTGCTTGACCCAAATGTACTATACACACCACATGCACTTTCGTTGATCAGGCTTTACATATATACGAGTTTCAACACGCGCATCCTCGAGGCCCACTTACGTGGCCCATTATCTCAACCAAACCACCGAGCTGACCTGCCCCACACAGGTGCCGATGTCCGATCATCTGAGCACCGATCCCAACGTTGTGGTCCAGTACAGTTATTGTACCGACCAGGTCATCAGGCATGATGACGTGTCTTGCACGTGCTCGAGTGGGGCGTGCTCAATGGAACGCGTAGGCTAGAAAAGATGAATGGCTCGGAAGTGGGCATAGTCGTCGATCGCTGAATTGGCGTTTTCCGATCTCTAGTGTGCGTAACCGGCGGTCACCAGAGTTACGTCGCAGTCTCCGTATGAGAATGCTAGGAGATCGGGTGGTTTACACACCGCCACAAGGAGCACATCGCCGGGTCTCCCAGCGAACTTAGTTAAGGCTGTCGAAGGCTCAGAAGGGTAATTCCAAGCGTGTAAGTTCAGTAAGACGATCGTGGCACCAACATGGGGCATGAAAGTCGAGTGGGTTGGGGGAAACACCTTGCACATCAGCGACATGATTCCCAGAGTGGACATTCGTTGGTGGCAAGGTTTCCCCAGCTAGAACATGCATGGCGTAGCAGTAAGGAGGGTGCCATTCGCGACGAGCGATATCATAGAGATGATGCACCTTGTTGCATCCGATACTCGCCTTGTCGGGTGGTGTTTCACAGCGCATTACGTGCTAGGTTGCTCCTTGAGTTGAGGACTTAGCTGTGCGGCTGGTTACTACACAAAGAATGACGTTCAAGTTGCCCCAATCCGGATGATGACACGTGTAGGGTTGGATGTCACCAGTTACTCCAACCTAGATGATGACACGTGTAGGGTTGGGAGCGATGGAGAAATGACGCTCAAGTTGCCTTATCTCAGATGACGACACGTGTAGGGCTGGGCGCTACCTGCTATCCCAGCCCAGATGGCGACACGTGCAGGGCTGGATGCGAGCCACGCGTCCAAAAGCATAACGGCCTGGAGAGAGAAGAAACCTAGCTATAAAGGTAACCTTAACAGAATTTGCAGGGGTACGTTTTCATTACGGCTGATATTGCTAGGGTTGTGTGCCTACAGTACGGTCCTACAGAGCATATTTTCGTCTTAGTTTTTTGGGTGTTCTTGTCACTGACTTGAGCATCGGAGCGCCACCGGCCGCAGAGGCGCCACTGTGTGTTTTTCAGGTTCTCAAAGAGGCTATCTGCTGTGTGGGCTTGGAAGACACGTGGTGACAAGCTGGTGGGGAAGACGGTGATGAGGCAATGCTCTGCGCTGAGTCAACCGGCAGGATCAGTTATCCTATGCCATTTATGTACTAACTGGAGAAGCTGAATTCTAGTGGATAGGCATGAAGCAAATGATGGAAGACAGAGGAGAAGATGCCACTTGGGAAAACTTCAAAGTAAGATTCTTGGAGGAGTATTTTCCTAATAGTGTCAGATATGCAAAAGAAATTGAATTCATGCAGCTGGAACAAGAAAATATTTCAGTCACTGAATATGCTACTAGGTTCAAACACCTAGCTAGATTCTACACCCAGACCATGACTGAGGCTTGGAGATGTAGAAAATTTGAGTTTGGTTTGAAGCAAGAACTTAAAGAAGTGGCTATTCCTATGTCCATTAGAGATTTCCCTGCTCTAGTGGAGAAAGCAAAAGTAGTGGAGAGTTTGAAACTAGCTAGGTGTTTGAACCTAGTAGCATATTCATTAACAAAAAGATTTCCTTGTTTCAGCTGCATGTATTCAATTTTTTATTTTTTTTGCATATATGACACTATCAGGAAAATACTCCTCCAAGAATCATACTTTGAAACTCTCCCAAGTGACAATTTCTTCTTTGTCCTCCATCATCTGCTTCATACCTATTCACCAAAACTCAACTTCTTCAATAAGCATATAGATGGCATAAGATACCTTTCTTTCTTCAGGGCATTGAGTAGCTTTAAAGATTCTTTCTATGTCTTTCACCAACTGGTTTGCTTCATCTAGATTTACCTTCCCATTAAATTTGGGTGGTTTGTGTCTCAAAAAATCGTCCAGACTAAAGGTATGGGGTTGTTGATGAAGTTGAGACGCTTCTGATGCTACTCAAGCTATTTCTAATTAATGAAGGGTGGCCTGATGTTGTTATGCCATAATAGCACTCTGTTGTTGCAAGGTTGTTGTCACCATCTCTATTGCCCGAGCTAAGTTCAGAATATCTACTGGTAGAGGAGGAATGGGTGGTCTACGTGCCATCTACTAAGAACATAAAGAATTGGGCTATAAATTACTAAAAATTTCCAACCACATCTTTAACACAAATTAACATAAAAGAAATAATCACACAAAATAGGTACAAAACCAATCAAGACTTATTTCTAATATGTATTCTAATTATTTAGAATTAAGATAGAAAA
Source organism: Phaseolus vulgaris (assembly GCF_000499845.2). Classification (NCBI taxonomy): domain Eukaryota; kingdom Viridiplantae; phylum Streptophyta; class Magnoliopsida; order Fabales; family Fabaceae; genus Phaseolus; species Phaseolus vulgaris. The sequence continues at coordinate 32,603,117 of NC_023759.2, forward strand.
TCATCTTGATCTAGTCATGAGTGTGCACCCTCACCACTCTATCAAGATTCTTTTCATTCAATACTTTCATCTTTATTCATAACAACTAATTGCACTCAAACACAAACAAGATTTCAAAAAAACAACTTTGCCAAATACCTTATTAGAATCTTTTAACTAAGTTTTGAGGCTAGACTTAAACAAAAATCTACATGCAGGAGAAATAGAATAAACCCACTCCCTCAAGTTATCTTAAGGATGAACCGTTTTGATTCCATTAAATGTAACACCTAAAAAATACATCTAATTATTATAATACAAGTTCTACGAATTTTTGTACAAGCTTAAAGTATTTCAAAAGGTTTCTAATACATGATTAGGACTTATAGAAATACAAATATTTACAATTCAGAACTCAAAACGAGATTCTAAAGCCTTCCAGACTCTCTTGCACCTGTATGATCATCTGCTCGTGTATATAGTATAATAAAAAACAACAAGAAAAGCAAGGATAAGCTAGTGAAAATAAAATTTTATAATATACACAATTAAATCAAAAGAGAAAAAATTACATGAATCAATTTCCGAATTATTCAATCTTTTTCAAATTCTAATATAAAAGAATCACATAGATCTCACATGGATATACACATCCAGGATATTAAACAAACAAAATAACAACGCCTTCCAGAAAATCCGTATTAAGTAAGTCCTACCAGAGACTAACACCTGATCCAAAGATTACCAGCGAATCTAAGAGAAAGGATCAGGGTAAGTTTAATACAACCCAAGTCATGCATCTCATATGTCACAGTGTGCATGAACTCCCCCATCAACTTATCACCACTTGATATCTTAGTCTATGTGACTGATCATTAGTGAAGCTCAGAGATCTCTATTATCACGTAGGCATCAATACTTAATACACAACAAACATCAATTCATACATTATCCCAAATGTATGAATTCAATTCCATACCATTTTTATCAGACAGTGTCATTCAAAATGTGATCCACAACATTCAAAAGTATATTTAACATAAAAAAAACACTTAAATACTAAACCATCAAAATCTAATATTTCTACAAGTTTAAATAATATATAAACAAACAACACAATATATAAACACGTCCCCTCCACATCCAGATCTTCTAGCCTTGGGTGCTATTAAAAAAATTAAAGTTAGCTTCCCTTACCTTAATTGTTTGCTTTCCAAACAACTTCTAAAATTTTATCCCCTCAATATGGATAAGCTTCAAGATTTAAGGGCCTAATGTAAGTTATCCAAACATAACAAAAAATCAATATATAGTAGAATAATTTGAGAGGGTTACTCTTCTCAACTAATCCCACCAAGATTGATGACTAAATCCTAAGGAAAAACATACAATAAAAGATCTTTAAAGCAAAAATAAATTTACTTTGTTTAACTTACAATGTGGTCCAATCATATTCTAAAATAGATGATGTATGGAGTGAAAAATGAAGAGAGAAGAGAGGGAGTTAGAGAGAGAGAGAGAAATAAATAAAAAAGGTAATATGATGGGGTGAAAGGTTATTTGCGTTTTTTTTAACGTTGTTACAACTAGGTAACAAGATGTCCAAAAATGATTGATAAAAGAACATTCTTTTTATCACCAGAAGCATGTATAATGAATGTGATATTGTTGTATAGTGATCATGGATGACCATATTAAAATTATAGACAGTTAGAATTTTCTTTAGCAACAAAGTCATCAACAGTATTAGGCATGAGACTTTAATGAACTCCATCAATTCATTCCTTTATTTGACCTCCCTATTGCAGCAAATACAGTACCTGCACTTTATTAATAAATGAATTTATACTTTCAATTTTAAAAACTTGTAATATATAATATATGTGATATTTTCAAAAAATCAATTATATAAGATTATGTTAGAAGAAAACTACAAATTAAAATGGGTAAACTCACATTAGTCATTTACAAATTTTTTTTATAAAAAAGTGAAAAAAATTAATAAATAATAGAAAACATGATACCATTAATATGGAATCAATGGTGATGCAGTTTAGATCTATCTTCTACATTTTCCATATTTTAAAATGAAATTTACATAAAGACAAGTTAATAAGGGTTGTTATTGTATTTTCTAATTTATATAATTATAAACATTTTAATTAATATATATAAAAATAACATGCCTTATTCTTTTTGAAATAATTATCAAAACAAAATTTACCTCTCTGATCCCTCATATTCCATTATTATCATGTTTAAATTATTTATTATCACATATATTGTCTATCTCTTATCCAAAACTATAATGATTTCCATTTAAATTTAAATATATTAAATAATATTTCAAAATTTAAATAAAATAATAATTAATATACATATTAATATGCAAAATAATAAAAATTATTGCAACAATTAAATTTTAATTCAATAAAATAAAATAAGATGATGTAAATACATATATAAGTATTAATGGATGTGTTTTTACTAGTTAATTATAACATACGGTATTAGTATATATGTTTTTGTTAGTTAATTATAAAATAATTTTATCTTCTTCGGTCAAAAATTTATTAAACTATATTAATATTATTCCATGGTAGAAGCGCAACTATCCGTTTGGTTGCTTTGAAAACAGAAACATATCATAAAAGATGCCAAAAAATGGGACCTATAAACTGTTTTCCACACCACCTTGACTTAATCTCTGACTTAAAAACTTACCAGGGTTGGTGGTTTCAGATTTTTTTTTAAAATATTTATTTTTTATAATAAAAATTATATAATTATGAAATACAAATAATAAAATAAAATTTTAATAAAAAAGAAGATAATTTCATTTTATTCAAATTCTTATTTATTTCTCTCTTTTTTTCCTTTATCAAAGTATAAGTAATGTTAAATTTCGAATTTATAGACTTTTTTTTTATAGAAACATGAAAAATGCAGTGATACTTTGTACTTATAATGTAGTAGAAACATTTAAATTGTATAACGATATAAAAGAAATAGAAAATAAGTTAGCAAACATACGAAATTACAAGAAAATAAATAAAAAAATTCAAATAGTTACACTTTTAATTTTATTCTATGGTCTTTTAATCAATAAAATGTTGCTTAAAAGTATTTTCAATAAAGTTATATATATAACACAAACTCCGTTATTTTATCCGGAACTACTTCTTAAACTTGCATTATAATCTGTTATTTACTAAGTATAATGATTGTGATTAATGTAACACCCCAGAAAATACATCTAATTATTACAATATACGCTCTACATATTTTGATACAGACTTAGAGTTTTTCAAAACATTCCTAATACATGATTAGAACTTATAGAAATACAAATATTTACAAATCCATAGCTCAAAATAAAACTATAAAGCCTTTAAGGCTCTTCTGCACCTGTATGATCATCTGCTTGTGTACGTAATGTGGTCATCGCAGTTCAAACACAACAAGAAAAACAATGGTAAACTAATGAAAAGAAATTCCATAACATATTTAATTTATGCAAAAAAATCAGTCAAACTAATCATTTATAAACATTTCATTAAATGTTATCATATAAAATTTTAATACAAATAACATCATTCATATAAATCACACATGGATCTATTTTCAATCACAACCATTGAATTTAATTTCATCCCATCGTTTTTCGAAAGACTCATTAAGTATGCCCTAACCAGAGACTAATACTTGATCCAAAGATTACTAGCGAATCTAATATAAAGGATCAGGGTAAGTTCAAACATCCAATCCCAAGTGTCTACATCAGGACCCGATGTGTATGAACTCCCTCTCAACTTCTCACCACCTGATACCTTAGTCTACATCACTTAGATCATCAATGAAGCTAGAGGATCTTTGTTAAACATAGGCTTTCCATACTTAATGTCATCAAACAACAACTCATATATTATCCCAAATGCATGACGTCAATTTCATACTATTTTCATTATTCATATATAATACATATCATTCAATCACATAACATTTAAAATTCATTACATTCAAGAACCTTTCCAACATAAAAAACATAATTTTCAAACTATAAAAATATAATATTTATACATGTTCACACAACATAAAACAAAACAATTTTATCAACTAACGTCCCTGCAAGAGAAATTGAAACTTGGGACCACGTCCCCTCCACATTCAGATATTCTAGCCTAGGGTACTATTGATAGTTAAAGTTAGCTTCCCTTACCTGAAATTCCTTATTCTGATGAAAATTCTATCTCAAACAAGGGAACCACTCCAAAATTAAGGAACTCTGTTTGAAAATATGATCGGGTAGAAATGTACTTTGACTCCTCAGCTACAACATGATGTGATCATATTTTAGAATAGATGAGGTATGAGAGAGAGATTGAAGAGAGAAGGGAGAGGGAGAGAGAAAAACAAAAACAAAAAAAGAAAGAAGGTGGGGAGGGGGTTTTCGATTCCTTGTGTTTTTTTTTTTATGGAGGGGGTTACAATTATCCAAAAAAAAAAATCGTCCTAAAAAAATAGCTTACCAAGAAAAATTAGGATATGATTATCTTATCTTCTCTTTTATTCCTCAAGTGGTATCACAACATGTGAAATTTCGCAACACTTTGACTATATCGATGTTTTTACCATGAAGTTACTTTACTTGAGAACCCATTTTTTTTAAATGACTTCATCTCAAAAGACAAATCTCTTATTTAACTAAATAAGATACTAAAATATGATCTATGACTAAGTATATATACATTTCCTTAGTTACGATACATAAAAATATTATGAATGCTAGTTAAAGAAGAAAGGTAAGAAAATTTCATATGAAAGGTCTATTCCATTGAGGATCTTACAAGGTCTCATGAACTTTGGAGTCAACCTCTTAGATATGATTGTTCTCCCTACATTAGGGAATAATGTAACTCTAAGAAAATCATGTTTACCCATAAATAAACCTAAAGGTCTTCTTCCTTTATCTGTATCACTATTATGCCTGCTTGAAGATATGTTTAATCCTCACAGTTCTCAAAATTTGACTCACAATTCTTGATAACTGAAGTAATGAAATTACGTTAAGTTTTTGCTTGTCTAACTTCCTTCTAGTGCATACTCATGAATGCTCCGTTGTATTTTTCCAACATCACAAACAAACAATCTAGGTTAATCCCATGTTCTTCGAGTATTTCGTAATATTTATGCTAAAAGTTCTTGTCAAATTGCTCAAGAGAATTTGATGTGACCTAACTCAATGATCCACAACTTTGTTGTATTCTAACATGAACATAGACATTTCACATTAAACTCTCCACAAGCATATCTCTAATAACACTCATGTTATCCAATCCAAGCTTATACTAATGTAAGCAACACCAAATTCCAAAGAAATAGAATCCGCAGAATCTTGAGATATGTATAACTAAATCAAAATAAATTATTCCCATATTTATTGGGAGAACCTCTTTTACTTTCTAATTTTCATATGTGGGTGTCAACTTCACTAGCTCATTTTGTTCTTCAATTTCGAGCGATAATATTCTCATATTCAGAAGGACATGCAACATCAATTACTAAAGACCTCTGCTTAGAACCAAAAGTAAAATCAACCACCATCTCACTCCATCCAATACCATGTGCTAAAGGATTCATTCTCACCCTTATGAAAAGGTAAGTGTCACCCAGCGAAACACAAATTTCCTTAACATTAGTTACAGTACACAATGTCACCTCTTCACCACTTTTTTCAAACTGAGACTTCTTAGCTCACCCAATTATTTGCATAACCTCAAGTATATCATTCCATAGGTAGAACGTGCACAATCTTCATTAATCCATCTCATATTACTTATACTGAGTCATTTTTATTCACTGTATGTGACAAGTAGGTGATAAAACTTATGGAAATATTATTTGACTTTCATCCCCTGAATCTCAAAAGTATGTTAACATACTTCCCAGTCATTATTTTTTCGGTCTTTGATTTTTTTTAACAAGATAAACGAGTAGCTACATATTTAACTATATCTTCCTTCATACCATGTCACCAAATAAACTTCCTTAAATCTTGATACCCTTGAGTCATACTTAGATGTAAAATGAGTTTGCTTTCATGACTCTTAGATAATCCATCCTCTGACACACATATTTTGTTTCTAAATTTCAAGATACCAGAAATCTTTACTTTTATCATAATTTAATAATTTTAGAATATTCTTCAAAATGAATTTTACCATTTTCCTTACTCTCACTTTTTCTAGAAACTCATTAGTTATAACAAATGTACTACAACTTCCAAATTTAAACTTTTGAAACTTCTACACAACTCCAACCATATAATCTTAAGTGTTAATACTTATGTCTCCTCATGACTTTAACCATCTACAACAACATTTCCTTTCCCGAGATAGTACTTTCACTAAAATTAATAATCTTTCAAAACTTTGTCCATCTTCTTCAAAAGGAAGTATGCATCGTTCATTACTCGTTCTACCACAATCCATATTTCATTATGTACTCTTATTGTTTGTGGAAAAGGAACCACACATATAACAACATAACTTTATTCTACTTAGTCACGTCCAATGGTTGTAACATTATCCCAGGTCTTTGATACTCTACTTAAATCTTTTGTAGGCAAGACAAACAAGGACCTATAGAGTCACTTCCTATTTATGTTGAACCATCACAAAACTTCTTCAAATATTATATTAGTTATATGTGATGCACATTGAATCATTTTTATAACTTTTATGCTAGACTATGTTCTCTAACTTCTTGTTTGCAAATACAAAGAACTTATCCTAAACCTCAAAATTTCCCCTTTACTTCCATAATGAAATTCTCAGTCCACTTAGTTCTTAACTCTCCATTAATTTGAGTTTTTAACTATTACATCAGACACTTAAAATATCTCCTTCCTCATGACAGTTTCAACCAAATTTTCCTTCCCCCAATGATACACAAACTTGAAACTTACTCCCTTAATAACTTCAACAATATCTTTTGTCACGTGTTTAGTCTCTTCTGATCAAACAAGTACTTAAGATTCTTACAATATTGGATGTAACTAATCAACCTCCTGTAACAATAAATTAAATCCACATAAATTTTTGTTTTCATGTTAGCCTTGTAACGACATCAATACTCACTATTACCGATCATATTTGGATCTATACGTTGTCTTATACGCATCTTTCACTTTTTTTTTACTTAAAGTATTGGATACCTAAATCTCATGTTTACGTGGAAATCATTGATGTTTCATGCAACTTGATCCACCATACCATCACCATTCAACAATCTCATTTATATTTTGACAATCCATGCATAACCTAGATTCCCCATCCTTCTTCTTTGTCAACAATGTTGATATTCCTCATGGTAGCATACTCGAATCAACAATCTATTTTCTCCAATTTATGTTTTTTCAACTTTACTACTCAGATGAAGCCATTTTATAATGTGTCACTAACACCAACCCTGCTTAAGGCACTAGACAAAAGAAAATTCCACTTTTTTTTTTCTTTTGAAGACAACCTTGACATTTACTCTAGAAAACTATGTATAAAACTCCATTCTACTAAAGTACTAGTTATCTAACCTGGATTATTTATCTCTATTTGAAGCCGAATTATGAAACATGTTACCCTAATTAGTGACTCGTTCCCTACTCGTTGTGTAACTACTCATTCCATATTATTCCAATTTGGAGATATCACATTTCTATTCCTCACAATTAAAATGATTGTGATTGACATAAAGTCAATTCATCCCAAATATTATATCTAGGTTGTCCAAAGAGAAACGTCTCAAACTCACTTAGAACTTGAGTCCATCGGTAATAACAACCACCTACCATGTATATATAAAAAATACTACACTAAAACAAATATTGATGCAAAACTATTAGTTGAAAAGATCGCTTTAAAACTTACAACCAAACACTTACCATGATTAACTTTATTTCTCCAAAATAAAATTGTATTCCATATCAACTTCACATAATACTGAAATAATCATCCCAAAATATATATAAAAAAAAGTATACTCTACTTTTAGAATTAAGATAGAAAATCATCTTTATTTAATCATGAGTGTGCACCCTCACCACTTTATCAAGATTTTGTTCATTCTTAATACTTTCATCTCTATTCATAACATTCACTTTGACTCAACTACAAACAAGATTTTTAAAAACAACAACCTTGTTAAACATCCTATTAGAAACTTTTAACTATTTCTTGAAGTTAGACTTAGAAAAAAAACCTACACACAGGAGAAACACAATAAATCCACTACCCTCAAGACATCCTAAGGATGAAATGCTCTGATACCATTAAATGTAACACCCCTGAAAATACACCTAACTATTACAATACACATTTTACATATTTTTATACAAGCTTAGAGTTTTTCAAAACATTCCTAATACATGATTAGGACTTATAGAAAAACAAATATTTACAAATCCATAGCTCAAAATAAATCTCTAAAGCCTTTAAGGCCCTCTTACACTTGAATGATCATCTGCTCGTGTACGTAGTACAGTCATCGCAGTTCAAGCACAACAAGAAAAGCAAGGGTAAGCTAATGAAAAGAAATTCCATAACATATTTAATTTATGCAAAAAGAACCAATCAAAGTAATCATTTATAAACATTTCTTTAAATGTTGTCATATAAAATTTCAATACCAATTCCATCATTCATATAAATCACACATGAATCTATTTTCAATCACAATCATTGGATTTCATTTCAATCTCATCGTCTTTCGTAAGACTCATTAAGTATGCCCCTACCAGAGACAAACACCTGATCTAAAGATTACCAGCGAATCCAATAAAAAGGATCAGGATAAGTTCTAACATCCAATACCGAGTGTCTACAACGGGATCCGGTGTGTATGAACTCCCTTTCAGCTTCTCACCACCCGATATCTTAGTCTACATGACTTAGATCATTAGTGAAGCTAGAGGATCTCTGTTAAACATAGGCTTTTCATACTTAATGTCATCAAACAACAACTCATACATTATCCCAAATGTATGACATCAATTTCATACTATTTTCATCATTCATATATAATACATATCATTCAATCACATAACATTTAAAAATTTATATCATTTAAAAATTCGTAACATTCAAGAGCCTTTCCAACATAAAAAATAATATTTAATTTTCAAACTATCAAAATATAATATTTATACATGTTCACACAACATAAAATCAAACAATTTTATAAACTAACATCCCTACAAGAGTAATTGAAACTCATTCAGATCTTCTAGCCTGGGGTACTATTGAAAGTTAAAGTTAGCTACCCTTACCTAAAATTTCTTATTCTGATGCAAATTCTACCTCGAATAAGGGAACCACTCCAAAATTTAGGAACTCTGCTTGAAAATCTGATAGGGTAGAAATGTACCATAACTCCTCAGCTACAGCATGGCGTGATTATATTTTGGAATAGATGAGGTATGGGAGAGAAATTGAAGAGAGAAAGGAGAGGGAGAAAGAAAAAGAAAAACAAAAAAGGAAAAAAGTTGGGGAGGGGGTTTTCGGTTCCTTGTGTGATTTTTAACGAAGGGGGTTACAACTAACAATGGTAAGCCATTAAAAGTTTAGAATTCAATATACAAACACATGCAAGACATGATTCAAGGAAATTAATCCCATGACATTCCAAATCCTTTTTATCCATTTCAAAACAATATTGGTCTAAAAACTCAATTCCATGTGTTCTTGCCAGTTGACCCGCTCGCTGGTTGACTCCGAAGACAAGCTCTGGCTCCGTCTATCTCTGTTGGAATCTGTTCTTCTCTTTGGAACGCTGGAACGTGACTCCGTTGAGACAGAGGGGGCCCTACCTGTTGATTGCGCTCCGACGATCAAGTCAGTACATGGCTTTATAAGAAACAAGAAGTAACTAGTTTCAATCTTAGAAACAACATACCTTTAACCTGGGATCTCAAGTCCCTTTTATAGCCTACCTCTTGTAACAACTTTCTATCATGAGAATATCATCTAAACTGAAAGCGTACTCAACAGAAAAATATTTTGTTCAAGGGTCCACTCTCTTGGTGCTGCAACTGAACATAAATTTTCCTCTCTTGAGTGCATAGAATCATACCAAAATAACCATTTGGGTACCAACTCATGTACCAACATCAAGGGTCCAATCTGTTTTATGTAGCCATCCTCTACGTGGTGTTATGCTATACATGCAACCTAACTTATCGTGCCCTAACACACATGGGCTTAGGTTTATAGAAAACGTTTTACTTGTACTAGACCCATACGCATTAAGCGCACTCCTAGGTCCATTACTACCCCTTGCTGACCACCTAGGTCTTGCGCACGAAGGGTTACGTTAAGTATACAGAAAAGAGTTAACACACATATCTTGAGCCCAACCAAATGGCCCATCAACTTGGCCCAAGAGCCGAGTTGACCTGTCTAGGGTAGATGTTGAGCTCCAACCAGCGAGCACTGAGCTCTAAGCGCTCTGGTCCATTACACAAGCCCCCCTAGCTCGAGCTGATCTTGCTTCAGCGAAGAGGCTACTTACTCGCCATTGGTAGCTTACGTGTCTTGCAGGTATTGGCACATGTAGCGCGACACACGAAGCATTTCTTAGTGGACGTTTCACCACACTCTATTGTGAGCGCACACGTGGCCTTTCACCAACGGCTAGGAAACATTGTCGCTTGCCCTTCCCAACACTGTGTTTCATAACGTTCGAAAAACTTAGTCGTTTCTCACTGTTCCATCTTCCTTTCACAAAGCCTTCGCGCCTTCACTTAATTTCTCTGGACCTCCTTCCTCAACCTGGGCAACCTCCTCACCTCGACTTGTTCTTCAACCCAAGGTACCCCCTCTGATCCTTGACTATGTACTGGCTTCATTTAATGCTTTCATTATGATCATATCAACTGTTTTGAGATTGTTCTTTCAATTCTGATTGTTATGTCTTTTTAGCTTCGTTGTCTTTCTTGAATCTTGAACACATGTTGCTTTCATTTCCTGAATGTGTGCTTCTATTCTGCTTGTTTGCTGTTCTTGTTTTAGATACTCTAACTGATGGATTACCGAAAACTGAATTGTATCCCTAGGCCTCTGATAACCTTTTAGGAGAAACCTCTATGTACACTTCCCACGAGCAAATAGTGTTTTATATGAAAAAGCGAGCGTCCAAAAAAGTGTATCTTTGGTAGGGAAAACGATAGAGGCCTTAAGCTAGTGCCTTGTAAGGAGGATGAGCTAATCTGCTGCAATGAATCCTCATACTCAGTTGGTCATTTTTGTTATTTCTACACCATTTTTTTCAAAAGAGTTCTCCTTCGTCTACCCCCTGTATAATTTCGAGAAAGCACTCGTCATCGAAATTAATGTTGCCTTGCCTAGCTACATCCAAATAGTTGGGCGTTTTTTCGGGGTTTTTCCATTCTTTGCACCCACCCACTTCGGCCATCTGCCATCAATAGAGGTCTTCTTGCATTTCTTTGAGGCCAAACACCTTGGTCGCCAACAGTGGGTGTCCTTCAACGGGGTGGCTGGGAGAGCCTTGTTGTCACTCTTCCAATAATCTTACAAGGGTTTCAAGGGCAAATTCCTGAAGATTCGCTGAAATAAGAGGGACCCAACTCTTCCATATGGGTTCCCTTGCATTGGATTGAGAAACCAAGATTCCAAGGTGTCAGATGCTTGGAGGACATGCCCCAACAGAAGCGACAGGTGTGCCTCTTCTTCTCCAGCTTAAAGGTGGTTTTTGACACATCCCCCTCATATGCCAAGAGTTCTCCCATATATTGGTATCTCTTCCTCCTTTACTCTTGTTGGTGCTGACTGGTATATCTATTTATTGAATTTCCCCTGTTTTTCATGTGGACAACATGCTGGGAATGCTTAACAAGAAGGAGTTGGCGGCTAGGGCCAAAAAGATGAAGGAAACTGCCCATGCTTTCCCTGCAAAAGACTTGAAGCTCAAGGTTGTTGTTGAGCCTGCTGAACACTTTGTTTCAGATGGCCGCACACCTTCTCCTCAAGCTCCTCCACCCATTTCACCTCCTTCTCGCGACATAGTGGTGCAGGAGAGTGTGGGTGTAAGTGTGCCAGAGGGAGGATTGTGGGATCCTACCTTGGATGCCCCTTCCTTCCTCGAGAAGATCCTACTATCAGCCAAGGCCAAAGAAAAACTAGAGAGCTTGGAGGAGGACCAGCTGGTGGAGGTAGTTGTGAAGCAACTAGGGCAGGCCTTGGCTGCGAACTGCCTGGCCATCTCCAAAGTAACGGGGTGGAAAGGCTAAGCCAAGGAGGAAACCCACAAGATTGTTGAGCTCTCGCAACAAGTTGGTGGGCTCCAACAAGAAACAACTAAGCTTCATGAGGAGCTCCAAAGGTCGCAACAAGAAGTCAAGGCTTTCCTGACTGAAAAGTCCAAGGAGGTCTTGGAATTATTTAACAAGAACGTGGAGCTCCAGGCCGAGGTGGAAAAGTTGAAGGAAAAGCTGGCCAAGAGGGGTGAAGAGCTGGTCCAAAAGGATGAGAAGCTGACGATGCTGCCAACTCATACCTGGCAGGTTTTGAGGATGTCGTCGCCCAAGCTTTGAGAATCTACCCTAAAATGGATTTCTCTCAACTTGGTTTGGGCAAGAACGTGGTAGATGGGCGACTAGTGGATGAGAAGGAGTAGAGTCTTGAGTCTTCCTGTACCTAGTTGCCTTTTGCAACTCTTTGAACAATTTCTTAAACCTTTGTATGTATCAGTACCTTTATTTATTTAACTTGTTTATCTTTGACACACCTCGACTAGTGTATCAACAATGCATGCTTTAGTAAACATGACTATCGTAACTTAATCAATTGATGATAATATAACCAACCACCTTATCAATGCAATACACCGATTCAGCATGGTAAATCATAGTGCTCTTGGCGGAGCTATCTCATGGACGACCCATACCTTCTGGCCGCAAAGGATGTCTCACTTGCTCGAGCGTTGACTAGCTACATGACCTAGGGATTAGGTTTTTCAACTTGGTCGCGCAAGACTTGTGCACTTGGAAAGTTTATTCGCTTTCTTCACACATCCTTCCCCAAAGCTAGGGTGACTTGAGCATCTGACTTGGGGGGGCCAATCTCTATGCCAACTCTGTCCTTGAATGACTTTTACTAGCTTAGAGTATCTGACTTGGGTGTTGGCTCACACACCAAGTCTACTCTTTAATGATTTTCATTACTTGGATTGTCTAACTTGAGTGTTGGCTTACACACCAAGTCTGCTCTTAAGGAATTTTCATTATTTGGAGTATCTGACTTGAGTGTTGACATACACACCAAGTGATGGAAGAGGCCCAAGGACAAGTCCAAGTGCAAGCCCAACAAAGAGAAGATCCGGGCCTACCACTAGAGCCATGGCCAAGAAGGATCAAGAAGATTGGAATACTGCTACTGATGGCAGAGAAACCTTCTTGTACATGTTTAAAATACCATGAACTCTAGTGTAGAAATAAGATTTAATTTTGTTAAATTAGAATAGGAAATTTTACTTGTAATTCTTTTTAGGTGAAATTTGGTACCTAAAAACCAACCTTGGTTAAATTACGGTTCTTTGAACACCTAAATTAACCAAGGTCAGTTATGACTAAGCCTTGGAGAAGAAAGCACATGTTCCATGTGCTTAAAAGCTTTCCGTCACATGCTTCATGTGCTAAGTCTCAAAATAGGCGCCAAATGCATCACATTTAGTTTAGCTTTCATTTCATTTGTATTTGTCTCTTCAAATTCCAGCCCTCCATTGCTATAAAAGGAGGTGCTTGGGTCATGAAATAGCAAGATTATTCTAGAGCAAATTGCTGTCAAAATTGTGCCAATTTTGCTCCTTGTCTCCTACCTCTCTAGGATAGACATTTTAATCTTCATTCTTCATCTTTGCCAAGTGAGATGGCCTCACCACTCACTCTCCACACCTAGCATGCACCTTCAAGGAGTCCACAGCTCTATGTGAGTTCCTTTCTCATCTTCTTCCATGAACGCTTCCGCCATTTCCACCAAAGAAAAGCTACGGATGAAGGCACTCCTCCATCACCAAGTCTACTCTTAACACCTTCGTAGTGTATTGCTACCCCACAAGGTTAATCTTGTTTCTTTTCCACAAAGTGCCTGAGCTCGGATGGTTTCACCAATGCCGAGGTGGGTTGCTCTCTATCCCTTTAGATGCACGCTCTTAATTTCTGTTAATGGCGATTCAGTACCTCTTGCACTCAGAACCTTACTGAGGAGAGAACATACTACCTCATGGTATATACTTAGGGTACCCGAACTCAGAATCTTACTGAGACAGGTCCTCTTTCCCAGCTTAAGCTAAACAATCTTAGTTATGGCTAACTATAATTTTAGGCACTTGAGCTTAGAGTCTTACTGAGCAAAAGTTGTCCCATCTGAATCGCCATGAACTTCGATGCCCCTAGGCTTGGAATTTTACCAAGGAAAGTTCGTCTTTCTTGGGATAAGTTGCATAGGAAGCCTGCTTGGGCTCTTTGTCAAGGTGGTTCGTCCTACCTAATATCCACTTATAGACATTTCTTTCGTAACTTTTTGCCTTTAGAATATCTGACCTAGGTGTCGGCTAAAACGCCATGTCTACTCTATTAATTCCTTTCGGTTGGAGTTTCTGACTTGGGTGTTAGCTTACACACCAAGTTTACTCTTAAACAATTTTTATCACTTGGAGTATCTGACTTGGGTGTTGGCTTACCTTCCCTTGGTTAAATAGTCTAAATTCCATTCAGGGTGTCTAGACTCAGAATCCTACTGAGAAAAGGTTTCCCATCTGAATAACATGGTCGTCCAGTCACCTAGGCCTCAGAATCTTACCAGAGGAATAAGCGACCTTGTTTAATTGGCAATCATGCCCATATTGCGCTTACTCGAATAACATCTTGCGCCTTCTTGTGTGTTAACGAAGTACCCTAGAAAAACATCTTCCAAGAATAGTTTTTCATTGGGCGACCTCATTAAAAAAATCCCCTTAGTTATTCAAATTGTTCATAAAGATCGACAAAACATATTAACTAAAATAAAACTTGAGGTTGGTCTCATTCCACGTTCGGGGTATAGCTCCACCCTCTAGAGTCTTGAGCCTTAAGCTCCGTTTTCGAGTGCCTCTACCACACAGAATGGGTCGGTCCACTTGAGGGACAACTTATTCTCCAACTGGTAGGGGTGAGCCTTTCGCATCACCAGGTCGACAATCTGGAACTGTTGAGGTCTTAGCTTGGACCTTTGTTTATATTCGACCTTTATCTTCAAATCTTCGGCTTTGATGCGTGCCTGCTCTCGCACCTCGTCGAGTAAGTCTAAGTTCACTTTCCTCCCTTATTTAGATTCTTCTATCACGAAGTTTTGGAATCGTAGCGAGCTCCTGGATTTCTACAGAGATCATAGACTCTGACCCATACACCAAACTGAAGGGCGTTTCCTTCGTGGTGGATTGTGGAGTGGTGTGGTATGCCCACAAGATTCGAGGCACCTCTTCTGCCCAGGCCCCTTAACCTTTTCCAACCTCCTCTTCAAGCTTCTGAGCAAGACTTTGTTGTCCGACCTGTCCATTCGTCTGAGGATTCTCTACAGAGGCGAACACTTGCTTGGTGCCGAGCTCTGTGCACAGCTTGCACAACTACTGGCTTGCAAATTGGGTGTCGTTGTCAGACACTAAATGTTTTGGTATGCCAAAACAAAAAACGATGTTCTTCCACACAAAGTTTTGAACCTTGTGGGCAGTTATCTGCACAACTGGTTCAGCTTCTACCCACTTGGTAAAGTACTTAATGGCTACCACCAGGTATTTCATCTAACGAATCGCTAGTGGGAATGGACCTAAGATGTCTATTCCCCAACTGTGGAAAGGCCAATGGCTGTGTATGGATCACAACTCCTCTAGAGGTGCATGGTGCCAATCAGCTGCTTCTGACAATGCTCGCATCGTTGTGCATACTTCAGGAAGTCTTCCCTCATGGTTGGCCAGTAGTACCCCGCTCAAACGACCTTCAAGGAGAGTGTTCGCCCCCCAACATGACTTCCACAGATGCCTTCATGGAGCTTTGGCATGATGCATGTACACTGATCCCCGCTTACGCAGGTGAGGATAGGATGAGTGTAGCCATGTCTAAACAGTTTTCCATCTACCAGGGTATACCTGCCTGAGTTCTTCTTGATCACTTTAGCCTTCACATGCTCTGTCGGGAGCATGCCATCAGCAAGGTAACGTTGATATGTTGTCATCCAGTTTTCACCCATGTCGACCTGACAGACATCCAACGATACCTCTCCCGACAAGCCATAGGCACTTACCTTGGGCACCTTTAGTGTTTCTTGTGTCAACAATCAGTGCCCTCTTCTTCTGACCTCCAAAGTCCCCACGTGTTTGACCTCTCCCACATAACCTGTGGTGGTTCTGGGTGACTTTAGAGTCTCTTGCATGACTGACCTCTAGCGACCTCCCTTTCCTGAGCTGGTGAGTTTGGCCAGCAGGTCTGCTCGAGCATTCTGTTCCTCCAAGACATGCACTAATTCAAACATGGGAAAAGTCTCCCTTAAGAGTGTGACATACCTTAAGTACGAAGCCATCTGCGGATCCTTGGCCTGGTACTCACATGTGACTTGCTCGGTCACTAGCAGCGAATCACTCTTTACCAGCAAACTTCGAGCGCCCAACTCTTTGGCCAACAACATTCTAGCTACCAGCATTTCCTACTTAGCCTGGTTGTTGCTGGCTTTGAAAGCGAATCTAAGGGTCTGCTCGATCAGCAGTCCATTTGGTCCCTTCAGAATTATATCGGCTCCGCTTTTAGAAGATCCATCCACAGAGAGAACCCACTGGAAATATCCACCATCTAGCTGTGTGGCTTTTGAGAGGAGAGCTCTACCACAAAGTCAACATAAACCTGACCCTTAATAAGCCCCTTAGCTTGGTACTGTACATCAAACTCGGACAACTCGACTGCCCAGCGTACCATCTGACTTGCTACGTTAGGTTTCTGCAGGACCATATGAATGGGAAGGTCGGTCATGACAATCACTTTGAAGCTCTGGAAATAGTGGCGGAGCCACCGAGCTGAAATACGACTGCCAAGGCCGCCTTCTCAATGGCTTGATAGCGTACCTCAGGCCCTTGCTCACGAAGTATATCAGCTTCTGAACCTGATCCTGTTCCTATACGATGACCGAGCTGATCGCTCGATCTGTTACTGTGAAGTAGAGACGAAGGGGAGTACCTGGCAGCGACTCACATTCGTTAGTCCACACGAAACGACTGTTCTTCTTCAGACCCTGGAAATAAGGATATATCTTATCTCCTCATGCTGATAAGAACTGGGATAGGGCGGTCATCCGACCAGTCAACTACTGTACTTCCTTAACAGTGGCAGGGCTCCTCATCCCTATGATTGTCACACACTTATCAAGGTTTGCATCTATCCCTCGTTTAGTGAGCAAGAACCCCAAGAACTTCCCTGTCTCTACCCTGAATACACATTTTTTTGGGTTCAACTTCAGGTCATATTTAGCTATTGTGGCAAATAACTCCTCCAAATCAGCAACATGTTGGTCTCTTTCTTTCGAGGTAACAACCATGTCGTCCACGTATGCCTGCACATTTCACTCGATCATAGGGGCGAGAATCTTATCCATTAGTCTTTGATAGATTGTGCCGGCGTTCTTCAGCCCAAAAGGCATGACCTTGTAACAGTAACTGGAGAGCTCTGTCATGAACACAGTCTTGCTCTCATCGCGGGAGTGCATGCAGATCTAGTTGTACCTCGAAAATGCGTCTAGAAAACTGAGAAGTCGGCAACCCGAAGCGTTGTCCACCAAGGTGTCAATGCTAGGAAATGAATATGAATCCTTGGGACAGGCCTTGTGTCAGATCCATGAAATAAACACACATTCTCCATTTTCCATTGGCCTTCTTGACCAACACTACGTTCGTAAACCACACAGGGTATTGGATCTCCCTTATGTGGCCAACACTCAAAAGTTTCTGGGTTTCTTCCTTGATGACCAGGCGTCTCTCATCATTGAACTTTCTTCTCCTTTGTATCACGGGCCTGACCTTCAGGTCCATCGTGAGTCAGTGGCACAAGAAGTCAGTGTCGATGTCGGGCATGTCTGAAGCATACCATGCAAAAGCGTTTAAGTATCTTGCTATTACCCCGACGATCTGATCTTGCATCTCCTAGCCCAGTGACGTGTCGAGCTTGAATTTCTTTCCTTCAATCTCTTTCTCCTGAACCTTACCTGCAGGCTTAGGTCGCCTCTCGCTGGCGATTTCTACATGAGTGGCCCCTGTGGTAGGGCGGCGACCACGCATATTTCTCTTTTGTTCTTCAGGTTGTTCTCATAACACTTTATGGTCGCCTTCTAGTCAAACTTGATAATGATTACTCCTCCCTCTAGGGATGGCAACTTCATCTTCATGTGCCTCGTTGAGGCCATCGTGCCTAACCTGTTTAAGGCAAGTCTACCCAAAAGCATGTTATAAGCCGAAGCCGCATTAATAACTAAATACCTGATACTGATTGTGCGAGATGATGTGCCATCTGAGAAAGTCGTCCTCAACTCCACATGTCCCCTTACTTCCACTTGGTCCCCATCGAAACCGAAAAAGCGACCGTCGTATGATCTCAGTTGGTCGGGTGACAACTGCAACTTGTTGAAAGTCACCCAAAACATCACGTCGGTCGATCAACTGAACATTTTGTTCAAGGGCCCACTCTCTTGGTGCTGCAACTGAACATAACTTTTCCTCTCTAGAATGCATAGAATCATAACAGAATAACCACTTGGGTACCAACTCATGTACCAGCATCAGGGGTTCAATTTGTTTTACGTAGCCACCCTCAACGTGGTGTTACACTATACATGCAATCTAACTTATCGTGCTCTAACACGCATGGGCTTAGGTTTATAGAAAACGTTTTACTCGTACTAGACCCATACGCATTAAGTGCACCCCTAGGTCCATTACTACCCCTTGCTGACCGCCTAGGTCTTGCACACAAAGGGTTACGTTAAGTATACAAATAAGAGTTAACACACATATCTTGAGCCATACCACATGTCCCATCAACTTGGCCCAAAAAGTCGAGCTGACCTGTCTGGGCAGATGCTGAATACAAAATAATACACCATGAATACAAAATAATATAGAGATGTGTTTTAAAATATTTGTATTAAATTTGTCTCACTAAAGATGGACATGTGACTTATTTTAAGAATTTTTTGTCTACAAGTGAACTTGACTACAAAAGTCAAGTTCATTACACAAATAATTGTACAATCAAGAATACATAACGATAGTGCAAGAACTTCACCCAATTTCTTACCACTTATTGATTTAATGTATGTAATTTTAATCATTATTGAAATAAAGGGTATCTCATTTCAGTAATAAGTTCTCGTACTTAATACTATAAACCACAAATTGGTTCAATATATTATTTTATGCATCTAACTAATCTCATTCAATTCGAACATTTCATACTACATTCAATCCATTCATCAAGTTTTATCTTAACACACATATCAAATTCACACAAATAAACACTTTTAATCATACTTAAATCATATATTCAATATAACATACCATTTTAAAACACAACACATTTGTTGAGTGAAATATAATTAGCTAGGTAGATTTAAATAAGAAATTTTCCAATAGCTCTTGGGTTGAGATTTGTTAACTGAATTCATTACAATATACAAAACAAAAACCATATAGACCACATACAGATCTATACATCAAGAACATTTAACAACCATAATATCAACTGGCATCTTCTGGAAGACCCTGTATTAATTATTTCCTATCAGAGACTAACATATAATTCAAATCAGTACCTAGATTTACAAGTGAACCCAAGAATCATGGTATCATGATAAGTTCAATACAATTTAGGTTGTGCATATACATATGTCACAATGTGCAAGAACTCTTTGATCAAATTCTCACCACTTGATATCCTAGTCTACGTAACTTAGATCATCAGTGAAGCTATAGGATCTTTGTTAAAATATAAGTGTTAATACTTAATACATAATCAAACAATGGTTCCTACATTATCCTAAATGTATGACCTTAATTTCATAAAAAAATCATCATCCCAATAACCATTTTCATAAAATACATTTCATCTAGAACAATTCACAAATCAATTGAATAGAAAAACTAGTATTCACTTTACATTTAAGAAAGCATTCATACATAATTAAATTCATTGAAGAGATAAGAAGAAAAGAAAGAAAGAAGTTTTCTTTTTCAACTTAAGCGAGAATAGTTTAGGTTCAACAAGAATGAACTCGTTTGAGAAAAAATAATTTAGCTCAATAATGGACTCACTTGAGCAAAAATGTATTAGCTTGAGTGAGAAGGTTGATTTCCAGTGTTGTTTTTGCTTGAGTGAAAATTTCTTCGCTCAAGTGAAAACACAACTAAAAACAAGTTTGAGTGTACAGTTATTTTTGCTTGAGTTAGAATTGTCTCGCTTGAACCAAAATATCAGAAAATCAACCTCAACAGCAAAATCAAATGCATTTTCAAAGATCTTTTCATAAAAATTTCAATAATACAACTTCTAAACAATCCAAAATTATCAATTCAAACTATAATTTGTTCAAACATTACCCTTCAATCATTTCAATACAATCTAAATCATTCAAACTCATATATTCATCAAATCATATTGAAAACTTAGTTTAACTAACTTTATACTTTAACATGCATAATTCAATTACTATATTAGCTTCTTATCTAAATCAGATATCCTAAAATTCTATTAAAAAAATAAATAACTTTTTTTACTAATAATTTCTTATTCCAAGAAATGTTAGTTTAAGCCGGAGAGCCATCAAAATCTACAAAATTAGAGTAAGGTATTCAAATATCATCAAATTTTAGTATGATCTTACCATGTTGAGCGAAACATTTTTCTCTACTAACTCCACTAAGATTGATGGTCAAATCATAAGAAAAATAAATAAAAAATCTTTAGAGTAAATAGAAACTTACTTTATTTAAAAATCTAATATGGTAAAACTTATCATTAAGTTTCAACTACACAGCAAGATGAAAAAAATTAAATATTAAAAAAGGAAAGAAAGGAAAAAGTAAAATAAGAGAGAGAAAAAAATAATTGAAAAAGGAAAAATGTTTTTCATTATGGGATTTACATTATCACTCCAATTATATTCAAAATAATAACTAATAAAATTACTATTAATAAATGAATTAATTATTTATAGCATATCATCAATGAAGTAATGTTATGATTATTATTTCATTTATATAAATGGGAAAGAGCCGTCGTTTCTTTATATATAATTTTTAAAGAAGAGTGGTGGTATTACTTTTAATATATGATTTATTTAAATTTTTTTTCATAATTTGTAAATATAATTAAGAATGAAAGAAGAATATAAAATGTATACACTAAAATAAAATAATCTCATTATATATTATTATAGATATTATTTAATTTTTAATGCACATTTTTATTTATTCAGTAAATTTCTAGAATTAATTATTTTGTTTATAGGTTTTAATGACAATGCTAAAAACATATAATGAATTTATTAATTATTTATTTTAGTTACAATTAACTTCTAAATTTAATTAAAACTTTAAAACATTCCTGAATAGGACTCTTATTATTTTTTATTTTTTGTGTTATATTAAATGCTAAATTACACAAAATATCTAGTTTTATCTCTAATTTTAAAGAAAATAAATGAATATTAATAATTTTATATATTAAATATTTTATTGTTATTTATCCAACTGGATTTATCTAATATCTTTTAAAATATTCATGAATTGGATTTTATTTTTACTTTTATATTATAAAATTAAATTATGGACTTTAAATATAATAAAACCTTTCATTTCATTAATAGCTTTTATTATTGCTATTTTGTTGAAATGTATCAATAACATTTTATATTAATGATTTTAATTGTTTTTTTAATATATGTGACACTTATCTACTTTAATATAACCTAAGGATCTATACAAAACATTTAATATTTTAAAATACAACATAAACATAACAATACATATAATATAAATACATAATTTTACAAAAAGATTATTTAAAAAAATATAATCTCTTCTAGATGTTGTTCTTGTGTACCTATATCTAGTACAATCATAGTATATTAGCAAACAAACAACACATATATGCATAAGTTATTGAAATAAATTTTTAACATGAAAAAAAAAATTATATAAAAAGAAATTTTTTTATTAGCAATCAATTCTATTAAACACAAATGTACAAAAATCATATAGACCACACTTGGATCTATACATAAAAGGATATTCAACAAATAAAATATTAAATAACGTCGTTCAGAATACTCATATTAAATATATCCTGCTAGAGAATAACATTTGATTCAAACCAAACTTAGATTAAGAAGCAAACATAAGAGTAATGGATCAAGCTACACATTTACACATGTCACAGTGTGCAAGAACTCCCCCTTCAATTTCTCACCACCTGATATTTTAGCCTATGTGGCTTAGATTTTAATTGAAGCAAAAGGATCTCTGTTCTAACATATGTGTCTTTACTTAATAGACAACTCAAACAATGGTTAATATATCATCCTAAATTTGTGACCACAAATTTATACAATTCTTATCATTCTCAATAACCATTTTCATACAACATAACTCATTTAAACAAAACCACAAATCAAATAAATATACAAATTAATATTCTATTTACATTTATACATAAAATTCACATTAAATCCATAAAAGAGATAAAAAGAAAAAGGAAAAGTTCTCACTTGATTAAAAATATCAGTATTTGAGCAAAAATCTAGTAAAAAACAAGGGTTGGGTTGCACTTCTACTTTCATTTGAGTGAAAATAAGGCCAAAATGAAACGTCGAATTTTAACTCTATTTTCCTTTGAATGAAAAATTCTTCACTTAAGATAAAATAGGACCGAGAGCAAATGTTGTGCTTCAATTCTATTTTCCTTTGAACAAAAAATCTTTCACTTAAGACAAAATAGGACCGAGAGCACATGTTGAATTTCTACTCTATTTTTACTTGAGCAAAAATATTATAAAACCAACTCCATGCAAGAGATCGAAATTTTTTTCAAAAGTTTTACTTAAAACCACTTTAACAAATAAAATTTCAAATTGTTCTGGCCGATTGACCTGGATCGTCTTTATGCGTGGCTTGTCCTAACGAGCTAGGGCACCTTCGTTCTGCCTCGTCTGTGAGTACCTGAAAAAAGAAGAACAAAGGGGCGCCCTCGCGGCCGTTTGCACTCCGACGATCAAGTCAGCTAGCGAGAAACACCAAAGTAACTAGAAACAGTATAATAATCTCAATGACTGAAACTGTGTCGCTAAAACTGTGTTGCCCTAATTGCCTTGTGCTTTCAGCGGATGCGCCGTCAAGAACAATTAGGGTTTGTGCTCTGTATGTCTATCTGAGAACTAGGTTAAAACTCGTGTAACTGTGAAAATCGTACCTCACTAGGGCTTCTTCGTGCCCTTTATATAGGTGGAAACTAGGGTTTACCTTTGTACTGCTGCTATTATCTAGGGTTCCTTGGAGAAGGTCCTTGCGCCGCTACTCCTAGGATCTGAGCGTATCTAGCACATGGACTCCCCTTATCTAGAGTGCAATGAATAACCTTGTGGCCGCTTGGGTTCTAACTTTGAGCGTCGTATCTCTCGTGCCATCATACTATTTAGGTGCCCTAATTAATCACGTGTCATGCATGCAGCCTTCCTTGAAGATCTTTAATGAGCACGTGGGCATTGTCACGTGCCCTTTTGACTTGATCATTTATTCTGTGCGGAGGGACCCACAGTGCCGCCACCCAACTTAGGGTTATCCCATCGTGTGGGCCCCCCTTTCTGTGAAATGCTTATGTCATGCGGGTTGACTCTTCGGGCGATGTCTTACTTAGGCGATGTCCGCTTAGGCGTGTCTTACTTTCGGATAGTGACACGTCTCGGCGAGAACCGATTACGTACACTGCAGAACGCCGCTTCTACATGCGGCAACTACGTTGACTTCTTGACCACCTACCCTTCTTTTGTCCACGTCATCATATCTGATGACCCGGCCGGTACACAAGCCCCCCAGTCTTGAGCTGATAACTTGTTTTCAGCAAAAAGACTAAAGCTTGCCCCCTGCTACCCTTGCGGCGTTTTGATGACGTGTCATCCTCCGACCGATTGATGTGACATTTCTGCATCGCCGGCGCGACGTACCCTCGAGGACTCTGACGATGTGATATTCTCTTAGTGAGACGGATGGCACTTTAATTCATACCTTTACCTCGCGACACGTGGCCCAATCATAAGGCGCTTGCTTTAACGTCCTTTACCGCTTCAATCGTGATGCTTGAATCTTGAAAACCCTGCATCTCAACTTACTGATTCTACTTCTTTCGCATCTTTCTTGCACTATTCATCTTCTTCCCAAGAACTCCTTGTTCCACGTTCTTTCTTTGCGACCTTTCCTTCTATTGCGTTGCTGAACCCTTGACCTCCAGTTTCCTCACTGCCAGCACATACTAAAATGTCCACCAACCCTTCTTCCTCCCGAGTGAGTCACAAGGATCTTTATCCCTGGGCTTTGAGTGAACTCCTTGATGAGTATTTTTGCTTACTTTCTACTAGGGCCCTGAGGGAACACGTGGGGGAAGCGTGTTCCTATGACCATCGTGCCTTCGCAAAGAGGCACGATGATGACATCGTCGTGCTCCCTTGTTCCATGGGGGAGCCGGTGTGCGGGGATGAACGATCCAATAACGGGGTCCCCTTTTTCTATTTTTACCAAGTAGTCTTTAAGTGCGTCGGCGTACGCCTTCCCTTTTCCAGGTTCGAGAGGGAGCTGTTAACGGAGATGAACACCGCTCCAGCCCAACTGTACCCTAACAGTTGGGCCTTCGTGAAGGCCTTTGACATTTTGTTTGGCTTCCTTGGATGTGCGCCTTCTGTGGACATTTTTCTTCACTTCTTTGAGGTGAAAAGGCAGAGAAACAATCTTTGGGTAACTCTTAGCAATGTCCCTGGTAGGATTCTTTTGACTCCTTTTCAACAAGCCTTCACAGGGTGGAAAGGCAGGTTCTTTAAGGTATGTTGTTCCAGCTTGATGCCTTCTGCTCTGGACAGCTTTCCTTTGTACTGGACAAAGGACGCCAGAGCCTTGAAATCTAAACCCCTTAAGAAACTGTCTGGCGCCCACCGTGGGGCCGAAGAGGCTCCTTCGCCCCTCAACTAGGGGGATCCACTCCCCTTAGACCTCAACTGGGGGGCTTGTTCCCGTATGCCAATACAGTCCCACATCGCTCAGGAATCGAGGTCAAGGGCAGTTTATATACTCCCTCCTCCCTTCACCCTTTGAGGCGCCTTTTAAGGACAAAACCGTGATGGAGCACCGACCTCCAAAGCGGACAATACCTCGAATGCGGTGATTGACCCTAGCGATGCTGCCCAACGACTTGAGGTCGGAACATTGGCGCCCCACGGTGGGCGCCGACTTGTTCCCGTATGCCAATACAATCCCACATCGCTCAGGAATCGAGGTCAAGGGCAGTTTATATACTCCCTCCTCCCTTCACCCTTCGAGGCGCCTTTTAAGGACAAAACCGTGACGGAGCACCGACCTCCAAAGCGGACAATACCTCGAATGCGGTGATTGACCCTAGCGATGCTGCCCAACGACTTGAGGTCGGAACACAAATAAATTCAAAATGATCAATACAACCATACTTTGTTCAAATATCATCCTTCACTCATTTCAATTTAACCTTAATCACTCAAACTCAATATATATTTTCATTCACACCAAAATCATGAAATAATATATTAAAAACTATAGGAAATTAAATTTACTCAACTAAATCATATTCAAAACATAGTTTAAGAGTCTCTATACTTTAGAATAGAGAATTTAATCACTATGTCAACATCTCAATAAGAGTATCAAATTCGAAGTATTTTAAAACAATCATATCAACCAAAAACTCAATAACATTCTTACTCAATTTCAAATTTTTTAATTGTTCATGGAAATCAAAATCTTGTGACCAAGTCACATTCACATCCAGATTATCTATTCTAAGGTTCTATAAAAATATAAGTAACTTCTCAATTCGTTGCTCTAAAGTAACTCCCAACTCAAGTAGATAACTATTCAAAATCTAAATACCTAGAGCAAAGTATCCAAACTTAAGTTGAGAGGAACACTTTCTCACCTAACACCATAAAGGTTGATGAAAAATTCATAAGGAGAGCAAGATAATAAAGAATCTCAAAACAAACATGTACTTACTTTTATTGAAAAACTAATCAGTTGAAAATTATCCTTAGCTCCCCAGTTATTGCAAGGTGTGATCATATTATGAAATATGAGGTTTGGAGGAACAAAAAGAATAAAGAAGAGAAAAGTTAGAGGGAAAGAATGACGAATTTATGAACAAGGGAGAGAGGGAGGGAGGGAGGGGAGGAAGATTGATGGTGAGGGAGGGTTACAAAATACATTTTTGTCTTGAAAAGAGTCTTCCCTTTAACCTTTATAATTAAAAATGTAGCAATCTAAACACCATAATTCAATTAGTTATTACTTGATCACCTATTTATGTTATAAGATCATTATTGTCACCTACAAAAAAATTTCCTCAATAATTATTGTATTTAGAATCAAACTTTTAACCTTGATCCTGATATCAGTTGTTGGATGAAGCATTTACTACTATATCAAAAGTTATAGAATTGTTAGGCTGAAATAAATAGACTCAATATTTTTTTTTTAGTTTTTAAATGTGGAGATATATAAATAGTTGAGAAGACATGAATAACAACATGCATCTCGAGAAAAATAATCACATTTAAGATAATATGAGGTATAATATAAGTATATATCGATAACAATGATTAATAATGACATGTAAACTAAAAATAAGTATACGTCGAGGAATTCTCAATAAAGCCCAACGAATTTGAGAGATATTTGGCTTGAGAAGAATTAAATCAAGAATTCAATGAAACATTTACTGAGGAAGGAGTTATGAGAAGGCTACAAGAACAAGTCCTTTTTTAAAGTGATTGTGGAACACGTCCTAGATGTAACGCTTCCCCCAACCCCCTCTCACTTTCGTTAGATATCTCAAGCTACTCAACTAAATATGTTTGATGAAGCCATAAGCCTTGAAGAGAAGACTTGTTGCCTCATGAGAGTCTAGGTAGCTTACTCTAGTGTTTTTATCTTGATTTATCTTCTATCTCAAACATATGATGAAGGGTCCAAGTAGAAAAGCTTTTCAAAGGAGTTAAATTGATTTTACTTAACTAAATTTTTTTCAATCAATTAAAAGTACTTTTAACTAGTTAAAATTTTGTTTCCTAAAACATTGCAGGTTTTTCAATTGGTTAAATTTCTTCTTACCTGAAAAGTATAGTTTTTCAATTGATTATTTGAAGAAATAATCTGTTAAAATTTTCTCTGATGGAGTTTATCTCTAAAATTGTTTTGAGTTAGTTTTGTTTCCATTTTCAGTTTCAGTTTCAACTAATCAAAATCTTTTATAAATATGACTAAGTATTTTTGAAAAAATAAACCTATTATTTCTTTTTTCAACCTGTTGTTTTTCTAAACAGTTTTCAAAACTGTTTAGAATTATGTTTTTCTTTTAAGTTTATAAAAGGAAGGCTTGGTTTCTGATTTGAATATCTCTTCATTACAGACATACATACTTGTTTTCAAAGCTTGAGTGAATTGGTTTTTGGAGATATTTTGAGTCTTTGAGAGTTTTTGGTGTTTTCACTTTCATCACTTGCTTGAGGTCAATGATTCATCAAAGTGTTGCTATTTGGAAGTCCCTTTTTAAGTCTTTTGAATCTGCAGAAAGGTGTTTTCGTTTCATATCACTTTTTTTTTTGTAAGATTGTGTTGTATTGCTTTTAAGATAGTGTTTCTTGAAGTGTAACATTGTTGTAAGAGGGTTTTACAGGGTGTGTTCTTAGTTCTTATAGTGTTCAAGAGGTGTTCTTTACTATCTTTGTGTATAAAGATACTTTTGGTTTAGTAAAATCCATCTTGGTGTGAGGTGAGATTGAATGTAGCTCATTTTGAGTGAATTAGTATAAATATTTGTGTTCTTTAAGTTTTCTTTCCTTGCACCTTTTCTTTTCTGCATAAAATTGTGCTTACTGGTTTAAAATACAACTTCTTGCTTATCAGATTAATCAATAGTTTTTTCATTTACTAGTTATGTTTTCAAAAATTTAATTTGTTAACTAGAAACATAATCTGTTATTTTTTCTTGACTAAGACTTGAATCTATTCTTTTGAGTTTTAATTTGTTAAATTTGGGTGACTTAAATTGATATAAGAATTGTTGTTGTTCAAGAATAATATGATAAAAAAAATTAAGTGAATATTTTGAAACTGGCTTTAAATTTACTTAAGTGAAAATATTAATCTTTTATTTCTATAAACAATTTGTTGATTTTCTTATGGTAGTATTACGTTAAGGAAATTTCAACCAGTTATTTTATAAAACAATCAATTGTTTTCTGTCAGGATTGAATATTTTGATGTTTGCAAAAATTAGCCTAAGTCCAATTCACCCCTCTTAAACTTAGACTCCCATAAAGTCAACAACTTTCACTCTTTTATTCTTTCGTTTCCTTATCTCTCTCTCTCTCTCTCTCTCTCTCTCTAGGTTTTTCTCTCTACCTTCTATCTAATTCCATACCTCCATTATCTCTTTTAGAATGTGACTGCCCCTTGCAGTAGCTGAGAAACCAAAGAACATATATATCTAATCAGATTTTCAAATAGAGTAAGTGATGGTGTTGGCTCCATTTTAGAGTTGGTTCCTTGAAAAAATTGATGTGGATTGGCGGAAGCTAATGGCTGGAACGGACAAGGATGGCTCCAATGGAACTATGGTTTCCTTGAAGGTGCATGATAGGTAGGGAGAGTGATTGGTTGGCCATATCACTTGGAGAAAGGTGAAGAACAAGATTAAGGTGTTTATCCTAGATAGGCAAGACAAGAGAGTGAGCAGACATGCAATCTTGGCAGTAATTCACTCATTCATTAATATTGTATATTAATGAGCCAAGCACCCCTTTATATAGGTTAGAGGTCCAGCAATTGTACCAAGGAATTGGTGGGAAAATTCAAATGAAAAGGTTTGAAACTAGGCACCTAAAATAATGTCACAAAGTTAGCATGACAAGGTGTGATCAATGTGACTCTTTTTAGGTCTAAATGGTCGGCCTAGGTTAATTAGGAGTCTTTTAGAAACCCTAATTTAACCTAGGTTGGTTTTTAGATGCCTAACTCAAACCCTAATTACAATTAAGAAAAATTACAAGTAAAATTCATATTCTACTTTTTAGGTTTATGGCATTTTTGAACATGTATAAGAAAGTTTCTCTGCCATCAGTAGCAGAGTCCCAGTCTTCTTGTATCTTCCTTGCCATGGACCTAGTAGTTAGGCCTAAACTTGGACCTGAGCTCTTCCATCAGTAAGTTTTTGTTAACTCTAAAGTTCTTTTTCTCTCATTTTTCTTATGATTTTGTCATCAATGTTGGTGGGGGTTTGTTGAGAAAAGTGATCCCCTAAACTTGTTTTAAAATATACTAAAATTTTGTTATGTTTGGATACCTTACTTTAGGTCCTTAGATCTTAGAATAATCTTGTTGCTGGTTTTGGAAATTGCTTTGAAGATAAGCATTTTAGGTAAGAGAAGTTATTTATGTTTTGGTAGAACCTTAAGATAGATGATCTGGATATAAAGATGATGTGGTCACATTATCTTGAGTTTTATGCAGGGATTGTGGTTGGTTGAGAATTTGTTTGAATGTGATAGAGTTTGGTTTGATAAATGATTGCTTAAGATGTTTTGAATTAGATACTTGATAAGTTAAACTAGGGACTAGATTATGCATGTTAAGTATACAATTTTCTTAAACTAAGTTTTGAATATGGTTTAGATAAGTATAGAAAATTCCTATATTTTCCCTTTTCGTAGTTTATAAATTTGATGTGAATATAAACATCCATGTTTTGAGTTAATGGAGTTTGATGTAATGGAGATTGTGACTATTTTTTTATACGCAAGTTTATAATTGTTGTATACAAAAATTAAACTAAAAAAATTGTTCTCTATTTATTTTAGAGAATAATTTTAAAATATTGCCTAAAAATAGAAAAATTATTTATACTACACACCAGCAATATACAAAATCGTTCTCTAGTATTATCTAATGCAGCACTTTTTTAAACATAAATATAGGTGTTGCTATGTATTTATTTTAATAATTTATAATTTATAAAAAAATAATATTATTAATTTCTTTTAGAGAAACCAGACATACTCAAATAAACATGTATATATTTTAGTTTATAGAAAATCATCAAATTGCAACTAATTTTATATTTTATAAACTAAAATAATTACTTACTGTTGAATTAAATTAAAAATTATTTTAGAGATTAAGAAAATTATTGGTATCTAAATTAATTTCTATTATTAATAAAAAAATTATAAAACATTTTTTAAATTGGTATCTAACCATTAGCTACCAAGGTTTTAGCTACTAATATTTTAGATTCTAAATTAGACTCTACAACACTAATTAAGAGCAATTTAGAATATAAAATATTAGTAGTTAAAAACCTGGTAGCTAGTTTAGATACCAATTTAAAAATCATTTTATAAAGTTTTATTAATAATAGAAATCACATTAGATACAAATAATTTTTTAGTTTCTAAAATAATATCTAATTTAGTTAATATAATGACTAATTATTTTTTGTCTCTAATTTTAGTTGCTATTTAATAAATTTCTTATAGTGTATATTAGCAAACACCCACTTTTGTGGCAACTTTTTGAAAATGATTTTTTTTTTTATATAAAAGCTATCATGTTAGGCATCACTATGCAACTTGACATCTTAGCTAGGCTGACACCTCAAGTAACAACAATCATCTGCCATCACATGAAAAAAGTATTATTAAAAAAAAGAAAAAAAAAAAATACAAAATATGAGGGGACTAGACCAAAACCCATATGCTAACAAAAATGATACTAAGGTAGACTATACCTATTCATAAAGAATTTTAATAATAGACTAGATGGAAGCATATTATACCAATGAAATGGTTTTCTATGAATAAATCCTAAATTAGCCAACTTATCAACACATGCATTTCCTTCATGAAAAATATGATTAACCCAAAACCTGATTTCCCCACAGTAATTAAGACAAGTATTCAATCGATTACGAAACATGCATGGAACATTAGTCCTAGCAGTACACGCAACACAAACCAAGGTTGAATCACATTCAAGCCAGACATTAGTAAGTCCAATCTATTGAATTTCCTCCATAGAATGTATAACTCCATAAAACTCAGCAACAATAGCAGTTTGAATTTCAAGAAACGCAGAGAAAGTACCAATAAACTCCCTCATACTGTCATCTAA
Source organism: Phaseolus vulgaris (assembly GCF_000499845.2). NCBI lineage: Eukaryota > Viridiplantae > Streptophyta > Magnoliopsida > Fabales > Fabaceae > Phaseolus > Phaseolus vulgaris. The sequence continues at coordinate 32,634,632 of NC_023759.2, forward strand.
CATGAAGAGGACAAAGAACTTTACCACTACGAGTATTAATACCAAAAAACTTAATCATGTCGAAATCGAACATATCATTCTTCATTGAAGCTTTGGACGAATTTCCCATTAGACAATTTAAGTCTTTAATTACCGAAATAGACCTAGAAACCTCAATCTTATCCTGAAATCTAGCATAATTCCTCATACGCCATATCATCCAAATAGAAATAGTTATCATAACAGGTTTAATCAATTTAACCAAAGGACTACCATCACTCTTAATAAAAGAAAGAAGATCATCCTTATTAGAGAAATGAGAAGTAAGAAAAATCGGTCGAACCTAACGAACCCAACTCCAAATATGCAAAGCATTAGAACAATCAAAAAATAAATGTTCAATAGATTCCTCATGCTTTTAACAAAGTGTACGCATAGAACATATATTTTGAATATGTTGATCTGTAGGAAGCCGCCCATGAAAAACTTTCCAAAGTACTAGAGTTTTGAAAGGCGGAATAGAAGACCAAATGAATTTATCCCAACCACATGGAACTCCTGGTTCCAAGAAAAAAGTCCTAGCTGATTTAAGAGTGAAACGACCAAACTCGTCTAGAATCCAATTAGGAATATCATGTTCCTCCCTAACCATGATATGATTAAAAAAATGAGACATATGTTGTAAGGACAAGGGAGTATTCTAATCACAACCTCTTCAAAACTAAGAGACTGTATCCGGAATGCTAGCACCATCAGATAACCCTACAATATTTGTTAAAGAAGTAGTAGAACACCATTTATCATTTCAGAAATTAATAAAAGTACCTGTACCAATAGTCCAAGAAGTATAATAAGTATAGTAGAATAAAACTTCTTAATTCCAGGCTAAATCTATAAACCATTCTAAACTCGTATTTTGATTTAAGAATCCTGGCTTTTAGGAGAAAAGACCAAGTGTTGTTATAAGCAAAGTTCCAAGCAAGCTTAAGAAAATATGCATTATTTTCAAAGATTAATAATCTTCAAACCTCCATTCTCAAGAGGAGAACAAATCGTATCCCAACTCACGGTGACTATGCCCTTTTTCAAAATATCACTAGTCCAAATAAAATTTTGACACCACTGCTCAACTTGGTAAGAAGTGAAACAAATCGTATCCCAACTCACGGTGACTATGCCCTTTTTTCAGAATATCACCAGGCCAAATAAAATTTTGACACCACTGCTCAATTTGGTAAGAAGTGAAATAGGTCATTTATACATATTAAAGCTATAAGTTAGAAATCCGTAATCACCGTATTGACCAACTGAATCTGACTCATCATGCTAAGAGATTGAAGAAATTGACACTTTGAAGCACCAACAAAGATTGACACTCCTAAATAATTGAAAGACAAACAACCATGACTACAAGAAAGAACACTTTGAATTTTGGTGACAAATCTTGCAAAATTATCCGTGGTGAAAATTATAAATTTTGAAAATTATGAATCTTGACAAATATGATTTTATTATGATAACTAATTTCTTTTCTGGTTGATCAAATGTATTATTGAGAGTATTTTACATAAAAAAATAAAATTAAAAAGGATAATTGTCATTTAAAAAAAATAATAATTATCACATTAAATAATTTAATAAAAGTAATATGGATTTTTAGTAAATATTTTAATTTAACTTAGATTATTTTTTTTATAAATTTTGACCCAAAATTATTCTGAGAAGATTTTTTTTCCTGAATATTATGTTTTAAAAGTAAATCAAATATAAAATCAAACATTTTTTTCCATTCTAAATTTCCGAGAAACTAAAATCTTTTCTCTTACGATGTAGCTTAAACTTTCTTAATTAATGAATTTTTTTTTAGTGTTAAGAGTCAAAAACATTGTTAATAAAAGTTTTTAATGAAATAATAAAAAGTAAATGTTAACATATTAAACATTTTCAATATTAGTGTACGTATAATGAATTATTTCACATGTGAATTTATAAAGTGATTTTTAAAAATTAGTATGAAAAATACCAACATAGAAGTAGAAAATATTTTAATATTAATAAAAATATCAAATTAATATTTATTTTTGTAAAGCAACCTATATTTATTCAAATAATATATTAAATTTTAAGCAATATATGCAAAATAGAAATACCAAAACAGAATGGGCAGCAATCACTCTTTTATAAATCACAATTATTGAGACCTGTAATTAATTCTTACTATATGCTTAAAGAAATAATAATTTTTAATCTAGATTGACCTATGTAATTAACTAATAATAACATTATCATTATTTTATCAGGCATAATTTGACTGAAATGTTGATTTTTATGTGCAATTTGGTTTCAATTTAAACTTAAGCTAAAATTGGATGAATTTCCCAGCTATCATAATAAAAATAGTTGAAATATTCATATAAATTTAAAATAACTCACCATATATATATATATATATATATATATATATATATTTAAAAACTACACATTTAGTTGTTTTTAAAATCTTATCTATATTTATTATAGGTTACTTTAATTTATGTACCAATTTTATTGTTCCTGCCGGTTGACCAAATATGTCTTCGTACGCTTACGTCACTCTCACGTCCAGAATCTCTACGCTTCACACGTGCTTTATGCCTGAAAACACAAAGATAAAGGGCGCCCTAGAAGCTGTTTGCACTCTGACGCTCAGGTCAATCTTAGGACTAGGAAACACCAAAACTTTATAACGTAAGACTATCACTGTGTGTGTTAAGCGGCGCAAATGAATAGCGTATCTTGCTAAGTTTGTTACTTCCTTTTATATAGACTGAAACTAGGGTTTCCTCTTTACCCAAAATGGGCTTTTTGATGGGGTGGGCCCAACACTGTCGTTACCCACTCTTAGGATAACCCAGTGCGTGGGTTCCCTAACTGGAGTGCAACCTCTGACGGTGTGACCACTTGGGTGCCTCCTCGTGCACCTGATCTTTGGGGTCACCCGCCTTTGGGAGTGCCCTAGTTGTTCACGTGTCATGCATGCAGCTCACCCCTGGAACGCGACCCTCACAGGTCATATCTTTCCAGTGGCTCTATACTTGTGTTACGCCTAAACGTCCATCCACTTTACATACATGGACTCTCGTCACCTAGGCTTCTGCCTTTCTAATAACTGGTGTGTGGTCTGGGATCCACCTCTCGTGGCCCAGCTCTGCTGTTCGGGTCCCGATGTCTGACCGCTCTTTGGTTCCTTGGCGCACGTGCTTCGCAAGGTACTGGCCCATGCCACTCGTGGGACCCCGCTTACGTGGCCCCTACACCACTAGTGGTCAACGACGCCCAAGGACTGGTTGGTACACAAGCCCCCCAGTCTCAAGCTGTAACTTGTTTAGTGAAGAGACTAAATACTTGCCCTAGGTGACCTACGTGGCTTTGTATGACAAGACATGAATAATGCAGCGAAGTGACGTTTCTCTGAGTCTGTCTTAACTGCGAACACGTGTTTTCATCAACGACCAAGGCTTAATGTCGCTTACGCTTCTTTGTTTACGTTAAATATTCGAAAACACGCACGTCCAATCACTGTTCCATCATTCTCTGAAACATCCTCAATTTCTTCGTCTTCTCCTTCAAGCGCTCTCGCGTTTCTCTCTACAACTTCCAGAACCTTCATCCTACCTGATCAAAGGTACGCACTTTAACTGTTGATTACCCTTATCTATTGGTTCTGATGCTTGATAATCGTCTGGAGCTGTTTAACCCCTTGCATTTTTAAGCTTTCTCTGTTTCTCTTCGTTCCTTTTTCTGGGGTCCCTTCGAGCGTGGGTTTCCTTGACTTAGGGTTCAAGAAACCCAGGATCCTCGAGGAAATAATTCCTTTTGTATCCTGAAATTTGTACGTAGGGATGGTGCTAAATGAAGAGAAACAGGCTAAGCTGGCTGGTATCTTGACTCGTCGTCGAGGGATGTCTGGGGGTGCGAGCACCTCTAGCCCTCACGCCCTCACTTTTTCCACTATCGCGCCCTTTCCTACTGCCTCCACTCCTACAGTCGCGGTTTCTCTCGCCTCTCAAGCATCTCCCGCTCCATTTCCTTGCGAAAAGGTAGTGGAGATCGAATCTGGTGAGGACTCTGCCGAGGGGCCGTTTTCTAAAAGGCTTAGGCCCACAACGGTGACGAGCTCCCATTCCTCCACTGTCGGCCGCCCGGCATCGTCCCGAGGCCAGACACCAAGCGTTCCCTCGTCCTCTAACCTCTTCGCGCTTGCATCTGCCTCTTCCCATTCCTCCACTGACGGTTGGACAAGCGTCCACGTAGCTCCATCTGCCCCTGATCTACCTATTGTCCTGCAACATGCCCTCAAAGGCTTCTATCCAGAGATGACGGTGGACTCCGATGAGACCGCTGTGTGGGAAAGGTTGGGCCTCAATGTTGGGGCTCTTCTTGCCCAATCCAATGCCCTCATAACTAAGCCTGAGGCGAGGGTGGCGCTGATAGAGGCCAAAGCTAAAGAAGAAACGGCCCTGCTGGCTCGTTCGTTTGCTACCCGCGAGGCCGCCCTGAAGCAGGAGTTGACTAGCCTCCGCCAATCTGAAAAGGATCTCTCAAAACGACTTCATGACAAGTGCCAAGAGGTTGTCGGGCTGGAGGCGAAAATCCTGCCCTTGCGAATCCGGGTCATCGAGTTGGAGGAGGCGACTGAGGCATCCAAAGCCAAGATGACACTACTCGAAGAAAAGTCCATCAATCGAGAAGTGCACTTGGGTCATGTTGAGGTCGAGCTCCTTCAACAAGCCAAGAGGTTCGAAGAAACCGAGGCTGAGCTGACCGAGGATGTTGTTGATGGTTACGACACGGGTTTCGGGGATGCCCTTGCTCAGGTTACCTGTGCGCACCCCGAGATGGACACCTCACCCTTCGCAACATCAAACCGTGTTGTAAACGGACAGATCGTTTCAAGGCTTCTTCCCTTTTAGCTTGTATTTGGTTATCCAATGAACAGTTTATTGTCCACCTGCAAATTTACTTTTTCGGACATCTAGCTGCTTTTATTCCCTTGAACTTGATTTGACTGAAAACTGCTCTTTATCTTACTCAAATGCTAACTCGTGGTGCCTAGCACCGTGATGCTTCTACTAGCGCCTTTTGGTACCCTACCCTCGTTGTACAAAGCAAGATGGGGTTTAACTGTGAACTATTTTGTTCCTATGAACCTACCTCTCCACTCTACGAGGCATCTAACGCAAAGAAAACAAGCCCTTAACTGACCTCGGCTTCGCTCAACGCCGAGGAGGATTTATCTGATGAACTATTTTGTTCAACCTTGACGTTCTTACTCAAAGGGAAGGTGTTCTCTACGAACTTACCTTTCCGCTCACAAGACTTCTAACGCAAGGAAAACAAGTTCTTAAATTACCTCGGCTTCGCTCTATGACGAGGAGGATTTATCTGGTGAACCATTTTGTTCAACCTTGATGTTTTCACTCAAATGGAAGGTGTTCTCTACGAACCTACCTTTCCGCTCACGAGACTTCTAACGCAAGGAAAACAAGTTCTTAACTGAATTGTACACAACTCGAGAAAATATTTCAATCGAAATTTATTGGGTGACCTCATTAAAAAAACCCTTATTAAGGGAAAAACAGTGTCCTCTAATACCATGTACAACGTCTTTGCTTAACTGAAATAAAACTTGAAGTTGACCGCATTCCATATGTGAGGAATCGCGCCTCCTTCCAACATCTCAAGTTTGTATGCTTTGTCCCCAAGGGCCTCTGTCACTCTGAAAGGACCAGCCCACTTGGGGAATGGCTGACGTGGGACCACTAGGGCCGTCTTTTCTGGTACCTGGTATCTTTCCTCGGGCCCTTGCCATCCTTTGCTCACAAAACATGAGTTTCTGAAACTGGTCTCGTTCTTGTACAAGGACTGAACTGATCGGCTGATCGATTATCGCTAAATATAAGTTAAGTTGCATGCTTGGCTGCGGTTTGCACAGGGCTGGAGGGCTGGCTAAGTATTCCTTCAGCCTGATGAACGCCTCTTTACACTTTTGGTAAGGGAGGCTGCCCCCTCCTCCAACCGGTGCAAATCCAGACAAGACAGACATGCGCCTTGTCAGTGCACACCTTTTTGGGTTTGTTTTCATACCACGCTCAGTGAGCAAGAAACCCAGAAACTTCCTTGCTTCTATTCCGAACACATGCTCCCCGAGGTCCGGTTTCAACCTGTACCCGACCATCTTTACCAACAAACCTTCTAAGTCAATTAGGTGTCGTTCCTTCGCCCTCTGGTGGACAGGTCGGACCTTGACATTCGGATCCTGCGTCGTTTGGTCGGGGGTGTTGCTAAGCTTGGAAACCTTCCCTCCAATCTCTCTTTCCCCTGGGTCGCTAAACGGATCATGTCTACTCTCCTGGGCTATCTTTCTGCGAGCAATTTCTGCTTTGGTCCAGGCGGTTTCGGTGCAATTGACCTCGGGCTGGGCGACCTCCTCTGTGTACGGTGGTCTTGTAGTGACCATGACCTTCTCGTAACATTTCTTGGCCTCTTTCTGGTCTGACTTGATGGTAATCACCTTTCCCGCCAAGTCAGGGAGCTTCATATTCATGTGTCTTGTCGACGGCACCACCCCCAACCTATTCAGCGTATGTCTACCCAACAGCATGTTATAAGCAGAGGAGGCATTGACGACAAGGTACCTGGTGCTCTCCGTACGGTACGCGGTACCATCCGTGAAGGTGGTCCTCAACTCTAAGTGTTCGCACACCTCCACCTGGTCTCCCGCAAAATCGTACAGGCAGCCATCATAGGGCCTCAACATGTCAGAGGAGAGTTGCAGCTTGTTGAAGGTCGTCCAGACATTACGTTTGCCGAGCTTCCTTGATCTACTAGTACGCAGTGCACCCTCCTTCCTGCGGTTGCCACTGAGATCACCACCGAGTCGTTATCGTGTGGAACAACGTCCTGAAGGTCGGCCTTGGTGAAGACAAGGTCGACATCAAAAGCATCGTCGGCCCTTTGTACTTCTACCAACATCACCGCCCGTGCGTATCTCCTCCGCTGAGAAGCGGTACAACCTCCTCCCGAAAAACCTCCTGCGATGGTGTAAATCTCACCATGCACGAGGACTTCATGCCCCGGGCCACCCCCTGTCACCGCCACGTCCTCGGTCCCCTGCTTTTCTTTCAAGTAATCCCTCAGGAAACCGTTCTTCACCAACTCGTCTAGCTGGTGTCCCAGTGCCAAACAATTGCATATGAGATGGTCGAATGCTTGGTGGAACTCACACCAGGTGTTCTTGTTGGGCCCGAGCCTCTTGTCGGTCTTGGGGGGTACCTTTAACTTCTCCGCTACATTGGGAATAACTATGAGGTCCTTCAATTCCACCACAAAGTCATGCCTTGGTGGCACGTTCTCCCTCTCACGCCCCCTGGTTTGAGGCTTCCTTAGTTGATAGGGTTGCTGCTTTGCGAGGGTCTTCTTCTCTGTCGTCGCCTCATGCACCCTTAGGGGTTGAGGTCGACATGATGCACGCGGGCGCGTGGGAACCATGCTCGTGCGCTTCTCGTTAACTTCTCCTTTTATCACAATATGAGCCATCGCACGACGCCTTATCTCGGCGAAGGTCTTATGGTGGCTTCTGATAAGTGATTCACTGAAGGGGCCTGGCACGATGCCCTTCCTGAATGTGTGCACCATCATCCTTTCGTCCTTGAGGTTCAACCTCACAACCTGTGCTCCAAAGCGGTGGAGGAATTCCTTCAACGACTCTCCCTGATATTGTCTTATGTCGAAGAGATCATAAGAGATGGGTGGTGGAGCCTGATTCGCGATGTATTGTGCCCTGAACAACTTTGTGAGCTATGGGAACAACGTCACATAGCCATCAGGGAGGCTGATGAACCAGTCCATCATTGTTCCTTCTAGGGTGCTCATGAACAACTTGCATCTCACCGCATCGGAGCCCCCAATCAGCATCATCTGTGTATGGAAAGCCGTGAGATGGGCCTTCGGGTCCTCTGTACCAGAGAAGGTCACCTTGGGCCTTACAAGCGTGGTTGGTATTACGACATCCATGATTTCTTGCGAGAACGGCATCGGGAACTCCCTGGGCGGCATTGCAGGTTCTTGATCTTCCTCCTCACGCTCGCCTGTGTGATTTTGCAGATCCCTGCGCAGTTCCTCATTCGAACAACACAATTCTTCACTCGTTGCTTGCGATGCCTCCAAGTCAGCCTGGATGCGTTCTTGGTTCGCTCTCGACGCAGCCACCTCCTCTTGAAGGGCCTGCATCGTTTCCATAACCTGTTGCAGGGTGAGGCCTTCGCCCTCATTTGGTGCAACAGGTCCTTGCCTCATACTTCTCATCTCCTGGATCTGTCTGGTTCTTGCTGGTGGGACAGTTTTTTGTATCGTGCCCCACGATGGGTGCCAAATGTTCCTGCTGGTTGACCAAATATGTCTTCGTGCGCCTACGTCACTCTTACGTCCAAAATCCCTACGCTTCACACGTGCTTCATGCCTGAAAACACAAAGACAAAGGGCGCCCTAGAGGTCGTTTACACTCCGACGCTCAAGTCAATCTTAGGGCTAGGAAACACCAAAATTGTATAACGTAAGACTGTCACTGTGTGTGTGTTAAGCGGCGCAAATGAATAGTGTACCTTGCCAAGCTTGTTACTTCCCTTTATATAGACTAAAACTAGGGTTTCCTCTTTACCCAAAATGGGCTTTTTGATGGGGTGGGCCCAACACTGTCGTTACCCACTCTTAGGATAACCTAGCGCGTGGGTTCCCTAATTGGAGAGGGTGACCACCTGGGTGCCTCCTCGTGCACCTGATCTCTGGGGTCACCCGCCTTTGGGAGTGCCCTAGTTGTTCACGTGTCATGCATGCAGCTCACCCTTGGAATGCGACCTTCACAGGTCATATCTTTCCAGTAGCTCTATACTTGTGTTACGCCTAAACACGTCATCCACTCTACACGCATGGACTCTCGTGACCTAGGCTTCTCCCTTTCTGATAACTGGTGTGTGGTCTGGGATCCACCTCTCGTGGCCCAGCTCTACTGTTCAGGTCCCGATGTTCAACCTCTCCACACTGTCTAGTGGCACGTCGGTACATCCTAGTGATTTTAAACAACACTTTATCGATTTTAGAAGATTTAGTTAAGTTTATTTTTAAAATAATATCAGAATTATTTATAATCTATTATAATTTGTTGAATTTATTAGGTCATAAATTATTTGATTGTTATTAGATCACTCATGAATATATAGTTCACACACAAATTTATAAATCTCGACATAAAAGATGTGTTAAAGATTTCAATTGATTAAAGATAAAAATATTCTAAAAAGATGTGTTAAAGATTTCAATTGATTAAAGATAAAAATATTCTAAAGTAAATATATTAATACAAACACTTTATAAGTAAATTTATAATGAATCTATAAGATTAAGTTGAATTCTTAATAATTATCTTTAATACAATCATATATTTTTAGTGTGCTTCTCTCATTTATATATTTTTATATATTTTATTCTAATAGTTTTTTAATTTATGATTTAAACAATTAATTTTTTTCTAATGGTATAAATTTATTAGGTCCTACATGTTTTTTATTTGTCGTTGTGTTTTTTTTCTCAGTGAAGTAATTGTAAATATTAGTAGATTTGAGTTTTCCTATATTGTTGTAAAAACAAATACATGCACAGTATTAGGGGTAACTGAAAGTTTGATTTTTGGAAGGTATTGGGTAATTTTTTTAATAATAAGTTTTATATGGATATTCATGATGAATGGTTTGGGGTAGTTAAGAGAATCATTTGTGCGCAATTTGTTTTGTTAAGGATAATATTAATATGTAATCTTTTTTTAAGAATAAATTGTTTGATGACTCAATGTTAAGTTGAATCAATAATATATTATATATATTTAATTATGTTAGTTAGTTGTGGTTGTTTAGTTTCAAAAAACATATAAATAATTTTTTACTTCTTTATAAAAATTATTAATAGACAAAGAGAGGAGTAGAAAAATCTTAATACATATCTTACATAATCATAAAATTATTCATTTTTATCTTTATGTGTTCTTTATTTTAGAATGATTAACTATAAATAATAAACATTTTTTCTTTCCTATTTTTCAAGTTAGTTATGAGAAAAAATGTATAATAATAATAATTATTATTATTATTTATGTAAATTATATTTTTCTACATGTAAGTATCATTGCTATATATAATTATCCTTTCAAACCATGATATAATTTTTTGATACATATACAGATTTTTGTTAAAATAGCTTAAATAACTTCGATAAGTTATTTATACAATTTAAAAATAATTTTAATGCTTATAGTAAAAGGAAAGTGAAACGTTAAATAAATTAAATATGCTTGCTTGTATAAAAGAAATTTCTTAAAAAATGTTTATTGACTTAAGAAATTTCTCATAATGAAAGTGTAGTTTTTCTTAGCTTGTTATTTCGATATAAATTATATTTTTTTTATAGAAAACTAAAAAAAAAAAAATCAAAACTTCTTAAATGAATAATTATAAAAGAATCAATAAAAAAGTTTAGAATTCCATTAGAAAAAAAAATTATAAAAAAAAAACTAAGAAAATCATGTAAAGTTTTCCGTTATAAATTATACTAAGTTTGTTAACTTTTTATACGAGACTATATATAAGTTGTTAAAAATTAATAATACGAATAAAAAAAATTATAATAGCAATTGATAAAAAATTATAGTTGATATGTTTTTTAAAATAGTTATTATTTATATACATTAAAAGTTTATTGTACATAATGTTATAGATAATTGATGCATAGAAAGAAAGAAAAAGGTGGAGACAAAACGTTAATTAAGCCCAAAAGCTGAGCCCAAACCTAAGCCCAAATCCATTAATTGGAGCAGGTTCGTTCTATTACCAACCCCATTCATCGATTTCCTACTCTCCACTCCAAATGAATAAATAAATAAATAAGAATACAATTACAAAAACATTAAATTATTATGTTATTTAATTTAATTTTATGTTTGACAATTATTGAGAAAAGAGGGAAGAAGAGTCTGAGGGTGCGGGTCCCCCGAAACTGTGATCAATCACCGAACCCTTTTCTTCCCATCCAACGGCTCTGATTCTCTCTAGTTTTGCCATCACTTCACAAGAAGGATAAATACACAAACCCACACAATAACAATGGCCATTACAGAGAGAACAGCAGAAGAAGAAGAAGAGAAGAGAAGAGGAGAATAACCCTCAAACCCCATTTCAACTCCCACCCAGAGAGACTGCTTCAGACGCCACTTTTGCCAGATACAGAGTTGTTAGGAAGAGTAAGAATTGACACAAAACGTTTGCAAAGGAAAACAAAAGCTTGCAAATTTAATAACAGACAAGAAGATCTGTGATTTTTTCCTCTTTTTGCTCTTGTTTGCTGAGGAAAACACCTACCCTTAATCTCTCAGCCTCAATTTGTATCATTGTCAGTTTTTCCTTCTTGTTCTCATTCAACCCTGTTTTTTCTTCTCTTCACACGCTCCTTATTCTCACCTCACCCCTTCTTTGGTTTCATGTGGCAGAATATTTTTTGCAAAGGGTTGTCTCTTCAGAGACGCAGATCTTGAGGTTGGAGGCAATCCTTCAGGTTTGGTATTCCACCCATCGTCTGAATCTCGTTTTTCACAGTCCACCACACTCCACACACACCCCTGAACCAGAATTGGGTTTTTGTTTCCCCATTCTCACTTTTCCCCCTTTGGGTGTATGGTGAAAAACTGAAGCTTGATGAGTGGTTTTGTTGTGCTGTGTGGTGTAGGTATGGAGACAGAAGAGAGGAACCAGAAAGGGTGCAAGGGTTCGGAGCCAGAGTTTTTCTTGCAGTGGGGACACAGGAAGCGGCTGAGATGTGTGAGGGTGAAGGACCCCCGGATTTCAACGAGGCTCAACGGTGGAATCAGACGGAAACTTGGTTCTGCACTGGATCATCGTTCTGGGGTCACTGTGGCCGAGAAAGAATCCTCTCATCATCATCATCATCATCAACCCAATCGCCTCACGAGGTGCTTACAATAACAAACATCAACTAAGGATTGGCTTCAAATTTTCTTCCACCCCTTTTTTTCTCTGGTTGAGTTTCCCAGAGAAGATGTGATTTTTGTTGGTGGAATGTAATGATGTTGTTTCTCCTCTGCTTGTGTAGAGGAAGAGAAGCGATTAATTAAGCACAGCATCTAGGAAGAAACTTCGTTTTTCTTTCTAATTTTTTTCGCTTTCCTTTCATTTTGTTTGGTTTTCAGAAGAAAATGAGGTTTTGGTTGATGGACTGTATTGGTATTTTCCATTTTGGGTTGCTGAAAATTCTCTCAGAGGGTGATGAGAAGCAGCCAAGGGACAATTTTTTTTTTCATTTACGGTTAATTCATTACCAGAAGAAGTTTTTTTTTTTATGTGAAATCAAGGTTTTTTACCATACCCAGATGGATTAAGCGTGTACTTTATGGGTGTAATCGTTTTTAATTTGCTTTTTCTTTATCAGAATAAGATTACATTGGATCTGTTATTTCTGCGAAAATGTCTGAAATTTCCTATTTTCTCCATTTTTTGGTGAATTTTGACCGAAAATTTGGGTGCAGGAATTCCGACGGGGCGATTCTCCGGTCATCGGTCGGCGAGACAAGGAAATCGGCGTCGCCGGAGAAGGAGGACCGGTACTACACAACGAGGGGTTCGGCGGAGGAGAGCAGCAAAGTGGCCGGCGATGGTAACAACGGCGAGGAACGAGCCCTAGTGTGGCCAAAGCTTTACATCACTCTTTCAAGCAAGGAGAAAGAGGAAGATTTTCTGGCCATGAAGGGTTGCAAGCTTCCTCAGCGACCCAAAAAGAGGGCAAAACTCATCCAAAGAAGCTTACTTGTAAGTTATTCTCTCTGAAGAAAAGGGTATTTTGTTATTTGGTTGGGTTGATCTTCATCCTCACCACCTTATCCTGTGTTTGTTACTGTTGGTGTTGGGTTACAGTTGGTGAGTCCTGGGGCGTGGTTGACTGATATGTGCCAAGAGAGATATGAAGTTAGGGAGAAGAAAAGTAACAAGAAGGTACGTGGTTGGTGGTTGTGTCATTGTGTGTTGTGGGGTTGTTGGTTTTTACCCTATTCCTATTCCTTTTTTGTGACTGGATCTGAAATCTGAAACTTGTTTATGTTCCTTACACGTTCTCTCTTTTGGATGCAGAGACCAAGAGGGTTGAAGGCCATGGGAACCATGGAGAGTGATTCTGAATGATGGTGGAATAACTAGAGGGGGAAGAAAAAGAAAGCCCTTTTAAGCATTAAATGTTTTGGAGATAGTGTTTCCATTGAAGAAGATGACGAAGATGATGATGATGATGATGATGATTCAAGTTTTTTTATATTTGTGTGGCATGTATGTGTTGCCCCCTCATGTTTTTCTTTTTGTAAACGAGTAAGATCCGATCCGATCCATTTCAATTAATTAAGAAAATTATTTTTCTCACCTTCTATCATTCTTCTTCTCTCTCCCTCTCACTTGATCCAAATTTTGTGATGTTTGCCTTCCTTAAGGAACCCTCTTCATGGTTTGTTATTTTTCAAACAATTGATGAAAATGGGTAGCTTGGAGATTGGATGATCTTTTGGCAAACCCGTTTCTCATTTATACATACGATGGTATGCCCCACAATTTTAGTTTGCCGACATAACATTACGACGATGTACCTTTGGGATGTTGTTATGAATGATTAAGATTTTGAGCGTCAGAAGCTGGAAAGTTATAGAAAGATAGATAGATAGGATTGTAAGCCTTAGGCATATCCATCATTGGGCATGGTAGGATGATGCCAAATTAAGCATCATCTACTTGTAGCAGTACCACCATGCTATCTCACTCATTTTCTTCTGGCTATCTAAACACTACTGCAAATGCTCATTTTCATCATTTAAATCTATAATATATGTTCACTGCTTATTCAATTAAATCTCATTTCAATACACAAAATCTAATAGGGCCTACTGCAGAACGTGGTGAAGCCTATGTACCTGTGGGATTCACAACATTTGCGAGTGAGGTAGTTGTAACACGTGAAACATTTCCTTTACACTTTCTACTATTTCTTTCATCAATTAACAAAGAAGAATAAGAAACAAATGGTGCCAGAAATTGATCATGAAAGAAACAAAGAAACAAAGGGAAGCAAATATTTTCCCTTTTGGTCTTTGGTCGGCTTTTGTTTTCAGCTACAATGGGACAACAAATCTGTCACCCAAGTTCTTCCCTATATATGAAACTTGGATAAATTGTAGCTTATCTTTTGTCACTTGCCAAGAAAAATTGACCTTTTGTCATTGAAAAGAAAATAGTGAATATACAAGATTAGTAAGAGAAAAACACTTGATAAAAATCATATGAATATAAAATTTTGACTTGTTAACACCGTAGACAGCTTGCAAAAACGTGAATCTTTGCAGCTTTGAAGGTACCATTTTCAATTTGGTTGCTTTTAAAAGGGAGACTGTATAAAAGGGACTTGTTTCAACTCAGTGTGCTTTTGTCGTGCCCACTTGTCAAATATCTCCCGTTGTAAGTTATTTATAGAAGAAGAATTGAAGTATCTTTAACCATAAAATAATATATAAGTGTATTTATTTCATCAGATCATTTTACTTTTAAATGTTGTAAAATGTTTAAACATCGCATTCCATTAACGTCCTATCATTTTATCGAAAGATCATTTGATAGAGCCTAGGATTTAAAAAATGTTTCCTTCAAACAAAACATCAAATAATTGTTATATGCAATGATATTTTTATTTTCAAACAATGATATATTGTCTGAAAGGACAAGACTTACATAACGTTGTGTTTGAATTACCTTGGTGAAGAAGACGCAATATATTTTCTAAAACAACAAAATTTGTTAATAGTATGTTTAATTACTGTTTTACACACTTGTAATAGACGTTCATACTTTCAAGGTGATTTATATAAATATGTTATGTGTGTTGTAACCTCATACCAGGAACAGATTATATTCCAAAACATAATTGATTATATCATCAATACTTTATTATTAGTTTATTTATTTTCCAATTTCTAATAATCTTGACTCTTTTTCTATTAATTCAAAACAAGTTCTAGAATCCATTAGGTGTAACAACTGAAACTTCGCAATAGTACTTTCTTTATAAGCTACAGAAGTAGCTACGTCTCAAAGAGGGCATGGTGTTGGCCTAGTCCTTGGCCGTTTGGCCGTTTAGCAAACTGACATAACATTCTCTCAGCAATAGCCCCCGTGTTCCCATTCCAAGAGTTCTTTTCCTTTGAACTTGTGATTAGATCAAGGTAATGTTTGGGTGATGGCAAAACATCTAGCTCACAATTTACTGATGCATGTACCATAAACTGAATCATTATTGTTGTTTCTCAAAAGGGTTTATTCATAACAATAGTACATCTGGAAGAAATTCACATAAAATCACTTGCCTATATAGAAGGGTTTGTTTGCTTGAGAAACATCACAATCTGAATTTTGAAGTGCTTTTCTTCATGAAAATAACACAGTTTATATACAAGAAATAAAGAAAGTCAACCATTTCCTTCTCTTCGATGTGAATATTTTTCCTCTTTCCAAGAAGGATGTCTGGCAGGTGCTGCAGCATTTCAAACAGAAAGGGAGGAGAACAGAAAGCACCGTCATAATACTCCATCTTTTAAGAGTCTCATTCACTACTTTTTTTTACATTTTGGCAGGCTTTATTACAGTTCAATTTAAGACAGAAAACGTTCTTTTGACCACAAAACCAGGCAACTTCAATTAGGGATTACCAAAGACATGAACCGTAAGTTGGTAAGTAGCAGACAAAAAAATTAGCAATAAGTATGCAAGTATTTATTTGGCATAGGTATATCTAGTTGCAAGGCATGGTCAACTAATATCTGAAAGAAAAATGACGAATCCAGGAGACTGAAGCACGGATATTAGATGAATTTTGGATGAGCACCTCTTCATTGATCTGTGGATTCTTCATTCAGCTTTAGGCCTGGCAGCTTGAAGCATCTCAACAATGAGAGTCTTCACATCCCTAAAAGAAAAAACAATAAAAGAATCACTTCTCTCCGGAAAATAAAATCAACATGCTGCAGGAAAGGTTATTCTTCCTAATTCCTTATCAGAAACCCATATCACCATGATTAATTCCATCCCAAAAGGATGATAAAAGTTCGAAAAGTAGTATTTGTCTGATTAAAAGAAGCAAGTTTAATTAATTAACTCGCAACAGTAAAGCCTTGGTAACACAGTAATGCTAACATTTTCATCAAAGTTTACATGAGCATAGAATTGCATAAGTAAACTAGAAAACAGATGAGCATATTTGATCTTATGAAGGAAGACATGCCACGTCGTTTTATTTAGGAGATGGGAGTTCATATCAAATATGATGTCTCACTTTCTATCTTCTGCACGTCGAGGGAAAGGTACACGAAGCTTGAAAGTATCATCCTGATAACCAGCCTACAAAAAGAAATATTCTTCCAATAAATAAGGTACAGATTCGAACTCGAACAAAATTAAAAAACAGTTGGTGAGGATAAAAGATTATTATTAAAAGGACCAACTTATTGAAGACTTCATTTGTCAAATTTATAAGGGAATTTTAAACTATTTTATAAATAGCTCCTAAGGGAATGGTAAATAATGTTAATGAAAAATTAATGAAGTAGTACCTTAACATTGAAACCAAGACTATCCAAATCTAGAAGGTATGCAAAGTCCACCTGCAGATGATGATGATCAATACAGTTAAACTAAGGCCAAACATCATCAGCCCCTCTCTCCCGCAGACAAAAAACAAGGATTTGGGTCCATATATTGTTTACATAAGATATTGTTTTATGTTATAGACCATAGATTCTTATGTCTGACCATATGGCACCCCACATCACACACTAAGATATTATATTGCACAGTGGTTTAACAAAGTAATTTTACACGATATTAGCAATTGAAATAAAGAGCCTCTTTTATTATCTATATTGTATACTCTAGAATGGTCAAGATGTCATACTGGAACTGAAGTCCAATGCTGCACAATCACTTTGTTATCGTCAGCATGATCTTTGTTCATATGAGACTGTTAGAAACACAACTTATATTAGAACAAAAACTGACTGACTTCTGAAAGTCATTGCAGATGTGTAACATGATGGTCAGCTAGAGATCACTACCGTCACTGGCTTGGAAAATTGAGCTATGGGGTCAACTTTTGCAGATTTATACTCATCTCCAGTAAACTCTGAAAAAAAAGCATAATGTAAGGATAATATAGAGAATGCGTGAAATTAACTTATGGTCCAGAGAAAGCATTCAATTTTGATGGCATGGCATTATGATCAAGACAGTTACGTAGATATTAAAGAAACAAAATTTACCACAAAATGTAATGATTTAGCACACATTCCTTGCAATGAAAATGAAAGCTATCCAAAAACCACATAACCAGTAATGTTTCCATTTGAAGAAACCTACTAGAAAGACATGGTTTGTGCCATCCCATATGATGCAGAGAGAGAGAGAGAGACTCATCCAAGGAAAAGTGTCTCTAAAGTGAGAAAATAACGATGAAACCACTCTCAAATATCAGTAGGTTAAGATCACAATACAATTTGAATTGAATCAAGAATGAATATTACTCATTTTAGAGATCATGTTAGAAGAGTTTTCTCCCAACATCATGATTTCCAAACACTCACAAATCTAACCATAAAACCTCTTCTATTGCCTGCCAACCACTCTTACCTTATTGGCATCAACCATAATTAAAAATCATTCAAGCATTCTCTCTTCTACCCTATCCTCCTGCATAGACTAACTCAATACCCCTAACACTTTAACTGCCCAGCATATCTAATATAATTAAACTCCATTATTCTGACAACTAACTATTATTCCAATAAACTGCTTTCAACTTTACTAAGATGACAAGAAGTTTACACAATAACCTTTATTAAATCCTTTAGTTTTTAAAAAAATAAATAGGTAAAACTTTACTAATGTGAAAAGTTAATCCTACCTTTCCTTCCGCTCCGAACTCATTCATCCAAAATATAAGGAACCTTGCAAGATAGCATTAACAGCAAATGAAACGAACAAGAATGGTATGGTTAACAAACCTCCTGATCCTAACAAAGCTGTGGCAACACCTGACACAAATCGTACAACTTTCGGTTCAATGCGCAAGAATTGGAAGTCTCCAAAGTCAACCTTCAATATTGGAAGGCTTCAAAGTTGTTAATTCAAAAACGATAAGAAGGGAAAGGTACAAATTACAGAGGGAGCAATGAACAAATTTACCCAAAATGCATTGGGATGTCTCGCCAAATATGCAGCTCGAACAGCTTCTTTATCCTTTTCAGGTACCTGAAAAAAAATTTCCACACTGCATTTAATCTGCAAAGCCTTCAAATAACGGTTTTGTAGTATAATAACTATATAATCCAATATGCAAAGTGAATGGAAACGAAAACACAAAGAAATCATGTATAACAAGGAAATAAACAGAAGATCACAACTTACAGTGATAGCATCACCGTGTAAAGTAATCACTAAATCAGTCCTATCTTCAGGATCTCTAGCCACAAGTAATGAACATTTAGAATTGGCAGTTAGGTCCTGCGCAAAAACACTCTTTAGCAATGGAAGCAAGCTTTTAACTGGGTAGGTGTTGGTTGCAAAAGATGTTCTCATGAGTAATAATAGTTAACAAGACCATGTGCTGGTTGAGGACATGAAAAATAGGATTTCAAATTGAACTTGTGGTATTTTACATGCCAAATTCAGCACAATGTACTGAATGGCTATATACAAGCTAGTTCACAAAATCGCATTTGACATCAAATTCTATTTCTTTTGAAGTCAGTTCACAACCAGAAGCAATTTCAATCTTTAAACTATTTATATTTATCATTTTCTAACAATAGGAAAGTTTCGGAGGAAGAAAAGAAAAAGGAAAAACCTTGGAATGAACTGCCAGGTCGCTCACTGCTAATATAGGATATCCATTTGCGTCACATGCAAAGTCAACCATAGACCCTGATGGATAGCCATCGAACTTCTGCTTGTTAAAAATCAGAAGTTTAAGTCATTTGCCAATAAACACGAATAAAATTTCATGTCAAATATATGAAGACAGAACTCAGAAGGCAGCAAGATTTGAATTTCATTTCTCTGCCAAACTTGAATTCTGTTAATGTTACTTGGGTGGGAAAGGTCGTAGACCCCTTAGTCTTTTAGAAACAACTTCTAGAAAGGCAAAATGTCCTCTCTCCAATTAAAAGACTTTGAGTATTGGTAATGCTCAAAGATACTTTCGGCATTTTTTCCATTAAAAGCTATCCTTTTTAACAATCAGATTTCTTAAGGACATAAACCTTAGAGAATGTAGAGAGCATTCCGCGAACGCTACGATCAAGGACAGTTCGAATTTCCTCAACCGGTGGAAGTCTAGCAGCTTTTTCCTATCATAACAAAACAACCCCAATAAAATTAACACAACCAATCAGACCCATAAATATTCATTCTATTTCAACCACTTCCGAGTTCACACGCAACAAACTGAATTCAACTGAACCAATATGAAATACCTGATGTGCTTGAATCAATTGAAATACACCATCTTTGTCCATGTTAGCATCACCACGCGACACAGCCTGATTTTTAAACCATCAAAAGCACACTATTATTACATATTCATGAACAGTGATCATCACATAATGAACAAACACTTCATATCATTGAGATATGGCAGAAATTCAATCACCCAATTAAACACACACAAAAAAATCCAAATTCCAGTCATGTGATGCAAAGGTTAAATTTTGAAGCGTGCAAACCAAGCATGGTTCAATTGGGTGGAAGAAAAGACATGAAAGAAGGACAATAGAGAGGTACCGGAGAAGAGGATTGGGATGAAGCGGCCATGGAAAGACTGAGAGAGAGAGGGGAGAAAGAGAAGTTTGGTGAGGAAGGGTAGCGTGCGAGAGAGAATAAGGGAAGGGTATTATGGCCATTCTGGTGACGAAAGGGTGAGACCCTCATCAATGGCGTCACCATGCTCTTCATGGTGGTAGTTTGTGCCAAACTCTCCCTTACCACTAAACAAACAATGAAATAGTCATTTCCGATACACAGCACAAGTATTTTGGTAACAATTGTTTCCGACCAAATATTTTACTTTTTCTTTCAAAAAAATTTCAAAAAATATTTATGTGGTTTCCCATAAAAAAAATAAAAAATTACATGGTCTAGTAATCTATGATGAATTTATTTTATTTTATAATCAACTTATATGAAATTATTTACATGATCTTGAATTCTACTGATTTATAAAACTAATTTGTTGTTGATTGGAGTATATTTGACTCCATATTCATGAATACTAGGGCTACTTGAAAAAAACTTATTTTAATTTATATAATAATTTTGAATTCTAATGACTAGTCTCGAAGATTTATTTTGGTTTCACCCATAGGGGTATTTAAGAAAAAAATTACTTAAAATATTACGACAGTTATTTTCAATAATTAACAATGAATGAAAAAAACTTTTACATGCATTGTCTTTAGAAAAAAGTTTTGTTGATACTTAAAGAGAGTAAAAAATATACATTTGACACGGTTTATAATAATATATTAATATTTTTAAATTAAAAAATAATAAAAATAAATAAAATATTAATTTATTAAGATACAAGGTGTATGCTTTTACTGTTGAGAGGGTTAGCAACTTCCCTTTACACTCATCATAATATATATATATATATATATATATATATATATATATACTTATTACATTTCAAAAAATTTAAAAGGATAAAATAATTACTTTTTATTTATATTTATTAAGATTTTTTATTAAAAAAAAGTGTAATATACTTAAAAAAAATTTAACTCAATCTTATAAAACAATACGCTAAAATAAGACTTGCACTAATTTATATATTATAAAATATTTTTACATCTTACTCATTTATATATTATGAAATATTTTTACATCTTATTCATTTATGTATTATGAAATATCTTCATTTGTATCGGTGGTTGTTAGGTAGTCAGAATCACATCTCCTGATCGTACTAGAATATGGCTCCGTTGTGACAGAGGACGCCCTACCTGTTATTACACTCCGACGATCAAGTAAGTAAGGGTTCATCCAAAGTAAGATTTAGGTCAAGTGTCTTAGAAAGCGTACCTTTACTGGAGATGCATTCCTCTTTTATAACCACCTTTGCAACAACACGTGCTCAAGGGAATAAATCCTAACTGAAAATATAACTAAGCACATAAAATAATAACAGAAAACCCACTTGACATGGACATAAATTATTCAACATTTTGTTATAAGTGCACACCCTTATCTTTTAGGGTTATTATTAGCATCTATCAAAATACTTTATATGTAACCCACATGCAACAAACAAGCATACACAATTATTTATAAGCACATACTCACAACAAGTCCCACCCCTATGTAGGGCAGCCACATTGTGTTCGTTTTCGACGAACTCCTTCAATTAGGTCAAAACCCATAATCTCCGCCCAGGCTCAATAGCCGAGCTGACCACTCGCCAGCCCACACTGAGGACCAAGCTATTCTCGGGATAAACCATTGACCGAGCCTCTGCCCAATACACAAGCCCCCCAGGTTCGAGCTGAGCTAGGCTAAGCAAAGAGTCTGAGTGCCTCGACAATTGACATAATGGTTTCACAAGGGTTAGGTAGTCACGTGCACGAAGCGTCATTGACACGACATTTCACCTTAATTAATCCCTAGCACACACGTGGCGCAACATCAAGGGTGGAGAGGAACTTAACGTCTCGAATTCCTTTCTCTGTATATACCATGCCAAACGTTCATTCGCGCCACACTGCCTCATTTCTCTGAATTTGAAACCCGTCCTCTCCCTCGAGCTCGCCTTTCATTCTTCTTGCGCTCTCCTCCTCAAAGTTTCTTCTTTTTAACTTCAACAGGTATTTTCTCTTTTCAATCTACTTATATCTTTGAGTACTTTTATCTATATTGTTTGAGCTGGGTCTGCACTCAAATTTTACTCTTTCCATAACTTTAAATGTTCATGCATTTGGCTTGCTATTACTTATTCTGTTTGGTATGAATCTTGTTTTTTGCAACCTTCCTGTATGTTGTGTTTTTAGATCAACCCTATCATGGATTACAAAGCTTTATACCATTGGGCTCCCTAAAACCTTTTGGAAGAGACCTCATCTTTCACTACCTTTGATCGAATAGTAAATCTTAGGAAAAACGGTTGCCCTTTTGGTAGGGAAAATGATAGGATACATGTAGTTCACTGTAGAGAAGATGAACCAGTATGTTGTGATGAGTCTTCTAATCCTGGAAAACCTTTCTGCTTTTTCTATGCAACCGTATTCAAGAAGGTTCGCCTACGTCTTCCTCTTACTTACTTCGAAAAAGAGCTTTTAACCGAGTTAAACATCGCTCCAACTCAACTACATCCCAATAACTAGGCATTTGTCTGAGCATTTGCTGTTCTTTGTACGTAGTTTGGCCTTACACCATCTGTGGAGGTTTTCTTGTACTTTTTTTAGGCCAAAAAGTTGGGTCGCCAACTCTAGGTATCCTTCAACGGTGCCCCTGGGAGGGGCTTGCTTACCCTTTTCCAATCTCCTTATAAGAACTTCAAGGGTCACTTCTTAAAATTTCGTGCCAATAAATATCATCTCACCCTTTTGGATGGGTTCCCTTTATACTGGACCAAAAAACCTTGTTTCACTGTGGCCCGACGTCTGGAAGACCTGCCATCCTCCGACCAGGAAGTTTGTAAGTTCTTGTCGAGCTTACAAGTTGTTTTTGACACCGTTTACCTGCTGAGCAAAGAGTTCGATCCAGATGCCTTAGAGAGTTATACTGGTACATTTCTTTTTTAGACCCAGCGAGCCCTCCTTTTCTTTATAGATTGTAATCTCTTGTCTCTATCTTATTGCAAGGAGGATGTTGGCCAAATTTAGCAAAGAAGAACTGGAGAAGATGGCGAGGAAAGCCAAAATGGCTAGCCAAAAGCCATTGAGGAGGCCCCTGCACCTACCGAGGATGAAAAAGACACCTGCTCGGGGCTAGTCTTTCCCCAAAAAAGGAAAGCCCTCGTCATCCCTTCTATTACCTCCTGTTCTTGTGTCCGGGCCAACTCCGCCCAAGTGTCTCCACCCAGAGCTTCGTCCCCCTCCCCAGTCATAGTGTCCAACTTCAAGGGGGGCGCTAAAAGTTCAAGGAGGAAAGGATTATGGGACCCCAATCTCGATGTTGTTGCTCATATTGAGGGTGCCCTGTTGCTGCCTGAAGACGAGGAGAGGCTGAGGGCTCATAATGTACGCCATCTGCTCGAAGAAGCCATAAAGCAATTTGGACAGACTCTGGACACAAGCTGCTTGGCCGTGAAGAAGATACGAAGCCAAGAGGTCGCCACCGAATCCAAGATTCAGGAAAATGACGAACTTCACCAAAAGGTGGCTGACATGCAATAGAAGCTTCAACATCTCCAAGTTCTCTACCAATGTACCAAGCAACTCCTGGTCGAGAAGACCAAAGCGATCGAGGAACAAGCAACAGTGGAGTTGAGTCATCGCGAAAAGTTGCAGTAGGAACTGGCTCAGAAGGATGAGTTCCTTTCTAGTGAGATCGAAGTCTACAAAGAGGAAGCAATCCAAGCTTTCTTGGTGGGATTTGGATTTGCTGTAGATAAAGCTTCCAGTCTCTACCCCAAAGTGGACTTTTCACAACTAGCACCAGGTAAGGTCGTGGTGGATGGGGAGTTCAAAGAGGAGTGATCAAGAATGCCACAAAACTGATTTAACTATGCTTTGCTAGTGAACAATTTACTTTTGCGTTTCATTGACATTATCTTATGTATCACCATATATTTAAGTCTTGCCTTAATGTTTATTTCTCACCCCCATAAAGTAACTAAGATAACAATGCAACTAATCGCTTAATTTAGACAAGTTTCAAACACAATCATCAAAAGCAATTAATCTTTTACCTTAAACGAGCGCAAGATCATGAGGTTCTACGAATCACTTATTGTACTTTGATCATGAGTTCACACCGTGTCTATTCATGAATCCCTTTGATATCAAAATCGTAGTGGCCTGGGCTTCTATACACCATTCATATCTCATGGGGCTCATAGACCCAAGTGAACATTGGTTCACCGAGTTAACCAGACCTATTTGTAAGAATTAATGGCCTTAACAAGTGGGGGGTGAATTGTTTAAAGGAAGTTTTTCGCAAATACTAGCTAAGAATGAAGATTGATGTTGATTTATAGATCAAAGAATCAGATCAGCCAAGAAAACAAAACTGTTATCAGAAAAACAACCGGTTGAAAATGCGTTTTAACCGATTGTTTATGGCTACAGAGATAAAATCACAAGTCAAACAGATTTTAAATGAGTAAGAGAGAGAGAAGATCACACAAACAATTATACTGGTTCACTCCTTACCAGAGCTACATCTAGTCCCCAGAAAACCACTGGGTATTCACTAGGTAACCAATACAGATGACAACACACCACAACCTCAAATAGGTGATCTTGACCACTCAAGAACACACACCCTCTTTGACTTCAAACATAGTTAGAACAACCCTCTGATCTTACAGATACACAATTTACAAGAATTCAAACTAAAGAACAATTACAAGAGAATATGGAACATATTACACCTGATTACAGGAAATCACAGTTGCTCCTAATCCACTATTTAACCAAAGCACAACTCAAGGCAATCTTGCTTTCTTGAATCCAAAATTTTACAAAATCTTTTCTAAATCACTTGTTGTATGTATTTTTCAAAACAAGAAGGGTAATCACAGTTTTATAGCTTATCAAACTAGCCGTTTTAATCAGTTAAATTTGAGCCAAAACAGTTTGTAAATAACTAAAAACAAATTTAACAGTTTTGTGGAACAAGCCAATTTTTATGGGTTATGAGTCATTTGGACCAGCCTATGTGAGCTTATAGACTTAAATGTCCAGTTTATTTTACATTTAAAGTGGGTTACTAAGTGACATGTATGTCTCATCCATATTATCATCTCTCATAATACTTACATTGAATGAACATGATTAGGAGTATGAGTAATGACTAATACTCATTTTCTTATGTTGGGTATGAGGATGAATAAGTATATACATATATGTTCAATCCCTATTTTTAAATCTCCATATTTTAAATTATTAAAATATCTTTAACTTATTTGGTAATCTAAAAAATATATTTTCATTGTTATTTAATCATTGATTTTGTTTTATTTGAAAAAATATATATATTTTTCACAATTTTTTTTTCATTTTTCTCAATTGTTCCACTTATTTGATATCTACCAAATTCATTTAAATCTTCAAGGTATTTTTCTATTATTAAAAACCCGATTACACATTTTTTTATGGAGTTCGTTCTAACAATGTATTTCATTTAAAAAAAAATACAAACCTTATTTTCTTTGAATTATATCATTTATAGGATATACATTTGATCATTATTACTCTTTTATACTATTTTTATTTATTTATTGTCATGTAAGAATATTAGACTCTCAATTTCAATGTTCAATGGTGTAAACTCTTACTTTTTTAGGTAACCTACAAACTTATATTTTTTTTTCTTATTAGTTTTATTTCATTATAACTTATTTGTTTGACTCATTTGATATCCATGATTGAGATCCACAAGAAACTTTCACTCTCAACATTTGTAAAATATATTTGTAATGGTTTACTCTTGTCTATAATTTGTTGATAAAAAAAAAACTCTTGTCTATAATTACTTTGATATTTATATAATTTTTATTTGATACTCTATTTTAATATTTATGCAAAGTTCCTTAATAAAAAAAATGAAATGTATGTTTTTTATATTAAATATTTAATAATATTTTCTTTTCTAGCAAATATTTTTTTTTAAGAAAAATATTGTTAACATTTGAGACAATATCAATTTGGATACATATGTATCCCTTACCCGACCAAAACATGAATATGTGTATGAATTTTTACTTGGACGACAACTATTCTCAAACTCACATATCCATCTCTCTTGTGCCAATCCAACCCAGGGATTATCTTAAAATTAAAAACTATAGATTATTACTTGCTTGCAAGAAATAATAATTGTTAATAATTCTCGACTAGTCATAACATAAATCTAGCATCCATTCTCAAACCCTGTATAAATCAATTGTCACATTCTTCTTACATTAAACTGTTGTTTACT
Organism: Phaseolus vulgaris; assembly: GCF_000499845.2. Lineage (NCBI taxonomy): Eukaryota > Viridiplantae > Streptophyta > Magnoliopsida > Fabales > Fabaceae > Phaseolus > Phaseolus vulgaris. The sequence continues at coordinate 32,660,923 of NC_023759.2, forward strand.
TCCATAGTTGGTACTATGCAAATGGAAGGAAGAACACAGATGAAATCATGTAGAAATGAGTTGATTAATCATGTAGAACTTTTGTGTTCAAGGTGTTGCGACAACTTTTGTTAGTGTGAATAAATGAGTTGATTAATCATGTAGAACACACTGCAAGTTGCACCTTTGTGACATGAGAAGATTGACAAGGAAAACTCTGGAAAGACACACTGCCAATGTTGAAAAATCTTAATTATTTTTGGTATGGTTCATGTGGTTGCTTCAAGCTTTGTAAAGAAGGGAGGTTGGTCAATAAGGACACCAACAATCATTTTTTTTTTCTATTAAATATCATGCATAATAGATTTGCATGGAGGAGTATGAAAAGACTGACAAACAATGTTGAAAAATCTTAATTGCTAAGAATGGGAGTTGGTCAATAGAAACCAACAATGAAATCTTTCACTTTTATAGCTACATAATATTATATTATGGATAATGTATAATAGATTGTCGGGGAGGAGTCTTGAAAGACAGACCAACAATGTTGAAAAATCTTAATTATCTCTAGTAATGTGTTCACTTTATTGCTTCTCATTTGTTAAGAATGAGAGTTGCTCAATAAAGAGACGGACAATAATATCTATCATTTTTATAGTTACATAATTTATTATGTATTATGTGTACTAAATTATGCAGATCTATATATACTCAATTGTTGCAGCACATACCTACACATGATTATATATAACCCATAATTAATTAAATAAGTAAAAACTCATCAAATTATCATTCTTTTAAAATACACAGTCAATTATGTTCTTACCATAATCAATTATATTCTTATTTTCGTCAAAATAACAATGTCAACACACTATACATTTTTTATATTTTATTTTATTTATTTATTTATGTAAAACAATGATATTTTGGTAATAATGTAGAACCAATTGTAAATTGTACCTTTGTGAGATGAGAAGATTGAGAAGGAAGAGTATGGAAAGACAAACTGCCAATTTTGAAATATCTTAATTATCTCCTCTGATATGGTTAACGTGGTTGTTTCAAGCTTTGTTAAGAAGGAAAATGGTCAATAACTAAGATAACTAAGAGACCTAACAATTATATTAATAATTTATTCTATTATGCATCCTCTAACCCTAAATTCTAAATCTTAAATCATAATTGGTATTCTAAATTCTAAACCTTTAACTCTAATTCTAAATCTTAAATCCTAATTGGTATTCCTAAATTCTAAACCTTTAACTCTAATTGATATGGAGGAGTGGACTAACATGTTGAAGTATCTTAATTGCTTGTGTTGTTTTATATTTGTTAATAGGATTTGTTAAGAATGAGAACTGGTGAATGGAGACCAAAAATGGTATCTATAATTTTTTTAGCTATATAATCTATCTATTATGTATCACTATAGTAGATTGTCAGGAGTCTTGAAAGATACACCGGCAATTTTATTGTAATTGTATATAATAATTGTAAGCCACTAGTTGCTTCTCCCTTCCTCAAGAGTTGGAATTGTTTAATCAAGAGAGATCAACAATGAAATATGTCATTTTTATAGTCACATAATTTATTATGTACCATGTATAACAAATTGTAGGTATGTACACACTCAATTATACATAACCTAAATTAATTATGTAACGAAAAACTCATCAAATTACCATTATTTGAAGGACATAGTAAATTATGTTCTAATCACAATCAATTATGTTCTTATTTTCATCCAAATAACAATATCAACACAGTAGACATTTTCTATTTTATTTTATTTATTTATTATAAAAATATGACACTTTGGGAATCACTTAAATTATAGTTATAATCTACATTTTATTCTTTCAAATCAATATCACTTATTTATAAATTTATAACAAACTATCCTTTCATTCAATTAATTCTACTTTCGATTCTATTTTTCTTTTTTTTCACCTCTCACTTTATACTCTTTTTTTTTTCAAAACAAATACTTAGAATTGGGTAGCATGGGAGGTAGGAAGCTATGGCTCGAATACCACAGAAATGCATGGTGTGGTTCATTTGAATCCAAACATTCCCTACAAGAGATGATCATGTTCAAAATCCTTACCTTAATTGTAAGAAGAAGGATGTCGAAGATAAATGTACATGAAACGTTACTAAACCATTTATTTGTTTGAACTAACCTAGGACGATTTGATATATTCGGAATTTCAATTTTCATCTTATAAATTCTCAAGTTACTATAGCTATTGTCACTTCATTATAATCTTCATTTTCTAAATTGCTTAGCGTAGTTCATTATCACTAGTCATGATCGTCATACAATATTTCCAAAGAGAGAAAAGGGGTCAACAAGCCCTGTAATCTAGTCTTCTCCGTCTCCACTCAGAAACCTACACTGCTCTCTAACAAGGACAAACAAAATTTAATAAGACCATTACATGTCATTTCTACCTTCTTACTTCTTAATAACACACTGTTAAAAAAACGATGAAATAATAAGAGTATAGGCACCCTAATTCAAACTTATTACCCTTTACCTTCCCTGCCTCATCCATGAATATTGAGTACCAAACCAACTGATTCGTGTGTTTCAAGATGGGGAACACAGTAGTAAAGAGATCAAGTACAATTACATAGCATCTGAATAAAGGAAAATCATGAAGAGGTGAAGAGAAGAAAGGAATTTTCAAAAATATTTGCTTATGGTACAAAAATTTAAAAGAAAACAAAAACTAAAATCCTACTTCATTACTCAATTTTGACTCTCCTAAAATAAAAAAAAATTGAAAGAGAGAATTTTTTTTCTACACTAACTACAGTTAAACTGAAAACATTTTTAATCATTCTGATGCATAAATATCCTGCATTCACTACCCTTCAACTTTCCAGCCATATTAATAAAAAAATATAGCCACTTGTAGCCATTACCCAAATGTTCTTTTGTACCATGTTAAACAAAAACAGAGTCCACAACATAACAAGGTTAAAACACAATAAATTAGTACTTTTTTCACCATTGACAGAAAGTATTAATCCACAAAGTTGATGGTTAATCAGTGTAGGATAATTTGGCAAATTGTTTTTCTTTTGAATTGAATCACAACTTTCTTTCCTAATAAAATTCAAACTCAACACCTTAGCTCATCATTATTCGTACCAAGCAAATTCAGAATAAAAAATAAAACAAACTAATTTCATTTCACCTTGATTCAGTATCCAATTTTCAAAATTAATCAGACAGAAAGGGCATTAAATCAAATGAGTTGAAGCAAAAACCTAGAACAGAATGATGATGATAAACAGAAATAGAATATTAATATACAACAACAATAATAATTAATGGTATGTAGAAATATATATACATACAGAGAGGATATTGTTAATCGGAATGTGGATGACGATAACCAAGGTAGGAAAAGAGAGAACGGAAGAGGGAGTGGAAAGGGAGGCAGAAGAGGAGGTGCAAAACGACGTCGCTGCTAAGCCTCTCGGGATTGCAAGCTATGAATTGGAAAAGATGCGCTGATGCGTGCGCCACTCTCGCCACCACGTTGGTGTTCAGCACCATCCTCGATCTACGTCGTCGTTTTATGTTCCTTTTGGAGTTTCTTTACTTTGTTCCTTCGCCTTCTTCTTGTCCTTCATCCGTGTTTGTTTGGCAATCAAAATCAAACTCTATTTTCAGACTCGCCCGTGATTGTTAAAATCAAAATCAAAGTCAATTGAAAATTAATTATAAATTGGAAAAGTTACTTACTTATTTACATTTTAAAGGCAATTTCTCTTTATTTTTAATCAAAGTGGAGCTTATATTAAAATAATATTTTTATTTATAAGCAACTTTTCTGATCAATTTCCATTAAAGTTTGTTCTTAGAAAAAAATGTTTATAAAAGTTGACATCTTCGTACTAAAATTATCTAGGTAGATTATTCGAAAAAATTATTAATATTTATTATTAATTACTAATTTCTTATAAATTTTTACTTAATATTTTATATTTAATATTTATAGATGTTAAAGAATTGAAACAATAATTTTATAATAAATGATACTGAATATGATGAACAAGGTATATTATATTTAGTAATTAAATTTTTTAATTCCATTTATCATATTTAATTTTTTCTTTTATTATATATATATATATGTATATATTGTTCCCGCCGGTTGACTCTAACGGTAGCCTTTGTCCCTTCTATCACCGCCTGAGAATCGTGATCTCCTTGATCAAGAAACCTCTCACCTACAAAGACAAAAGGGCGTCCTAGCGACCGTTGCACTCCGACGCTCAAGTCAGTATTAGGGCAAAGAAACACCAAGAGTGTATATTAACTTCAATCTTAAAAACTGTGTACCTTGCTAGGGTTCTTGGTACCCTTTATATAGGTTGAAACTAGGGTTTACCTTTGTGTTGTTACACACCACGTGCATGGATCCTTCGTGACTTAGGCTCTCCACATATCTCATGTCTTACCTGTCAACTTAGCATAACTCTAGGGCCCACCTTACGTAGCCCACTACAACGTTAAGACCACCGATGTTCGATCTCTTCCTCTGTTGGTGAGGTTCAATGTCGATCTCCAACATCGGGGTCTATGACATCAATGTCCGAAGACTAACCGATCCCCTGGTAGGTGTGTCTCGGGCCCAACTTACGTGGCCCCCTTCCATTACCAAGCATCGGTGTGCGATGTCTGAGGTCAGTCCCTGGGTCGATGACCGAGGACTGGTCGGGACACAAGCCCCCCAGTCTCGAGTTGTAACTTGTTTCAGGGAAGAGACTAAGTGATCGCGCTGGGCGACCTACGTGGCATTGGGTAACGGGCGTGAACAGTACACCGAAGCGACGTCTCACCATACTTTGTTAATCAACGTACACGTGCTAAGATCAACGGCTAGGACTTGTTGGCGCTCGAACTTCTTCGTGCACTGTTCAAACCCTTAAACTTTTACACTTCCCTCACTATTTCATTACTTTCACTTACGCGAACCTTCTCTTAAGCATTTATGCGAAAATCGCTCTCTCTTTTCTCTTCCAAAACTCCAAACCCTCAAACCTCAATATTTAAAGGTATGATTTTTACGCACCGATTGCTTGCGATTTATGATTTCGCTGCTTGTAACATGCTTATAACTACATGGGACTGTTTATGATATTTGCATTTCTCTGTGCATTCATTTTCTCGGTTTACGCTTCGAGTCTCTATTTTTTGGTTTTCTCTGGTTCTGTCGAGTTACGCCACCTTCTTCCTCTAAAGTTTCTCTTTTTCTTTTCTTTTTTAGCTTCCATATCTAAGATGACCCAACAGGAAACCACTCCAGCTCTTCCTTCGGGCTCTAGTGATGGAAGAGGCCCCAACACCAATCCTTTGAAAGGCCACCTAACTATCAAAATAAGGCAACCACTAGAGTTATGGTTAAAGAGGGGCCAAGAGGACACATTTTACATGTCATTAACTCTAGTGTAGAATAGTTTTTAAAGTAGTATAGTTTAATTTCTTTTTGTAATTGTGTTGAAACATGCAAAAAGGCACCTAAAAGGCTAAATCTTAAGTTTAATTAGGATTTCCTAATTAAACTAAAGTCCAGCCCACACATGGAAGGATTCTAGAACCTACCTCCACATGTGTGCTCTCATTTAGGCACCAACTACATTTCATTTGGTGTGAATTTTCCTTACATTTGGCTCTTCATTTCCGGCCTCCTAGTCCTATATAAAGAGAGCTTGGGTGCTGAAATTGTAAGATTATTTTGAGTAATGAAATGCTGCCAAAATGTGCCATTCTTACTCCTTGCCTTAAATCTCTTAGGATTTAGGTCTTTAATCTTCCCAAAACCGCACCTCAAAGAGAGTTGGCCGAACCTCCCTCACTTTCACACTCTTCATGCACCTTTAAGGCTTACACAACTCTTAGGAGAGCCTTATTCCATCTCAATCCATGGATGCTTCCGCTAATTCCACATCAAAAACGCAAAGATGAAGAGCTCAAGCTATCATTTGGTATCTAGAGTTATGGTCTTCAAGAGATAAGTGTCTCTTTTCATTTTTTTTGTTTGAGTTCTTCTTATTTTCGTGTTGTTCATCTCTTGTTCATGTTGTCTTGCTGTTTTTACATTTTTAAATTGATTTAGATGTTGTTCTAAGCATTTCAATCGGTACAAATTGTTCAAATTGTTCTTTAGCACCTTATTTTCATTTTTGTGTGTGTAGGAATCTATGTTGAATTGAGTTGCTGTTTTGTTTTAGGTTTATTTGAGTTCTTATTGCAATTTTGTTCAGTTCATATGATGTATTTTGTGTTCTTTTATTTTCCGAATCTATATGTTTTGTTTAGTCATGTAATTCCAAGAATGTCAACAAATCTTAGTAGTACTTTTCTTGATTCATTTGTTTCTTGTTTTGATTTGAGTTCAATTTGAATCCAGACTTGATTTGATCCTTTGGTGCATTTTTCCTTTTAGTTTGAGTTCATATTTGTATGATAGATCCATACAAATTCATATAACATTCACTCCATTGTGTTTTTGAAGTTTCTCTTTCTGTTTTTAATTCCAGAATTAGGATTCCTCTATTTTTACAAATTCTGTACTGGCTGTTCTGTGTTATGAAATTTAAATACGTTAAAAGAAAATTCTAAGATTCTGGATTTCAGTGGTTTGATGTGTTAGAAAATGAAGAAAAAAAGAATTAGTTGAAAAGTCAAAATAGAAAAAAAAGATATATCACACAAAAAAAGTGTGCATTCTGGCACTAAAATTGACGGTAGTTGGACACGAATTTTCAAAAATTTATCACAATTATTTGGTACATGTTTTTGGTGTGATTCCAGCGCCAAAAGTTTTCCAAGACATTGAATCGTTTGTGTTTAAATTTTCAAAAGCAAATTCAAAATAGCCAGCTCAACATAAATATTTTAAGTCACGCTTTCTGAACCTTAATTTTCCAGTAGTGCTGATTTGGTTTTTCAAATAAATTCTAGTGCCTTTCTTTAGGTTCCTTTTGTGTGCCAACCTTTGTTGAGTGCCTATTTTTTATTTTGCTTGTCCAATATCATTCTAAACTCTTTCTAGTTGTGTCATATCATTAAATCCAATTGTTGTGGTACTGTTTTTAAAATTTAATTTGTTTCTTGCTTTCTTTTCTTAACCTTTAAATTGTTGGTGGATGAATTTCAATTGGTGCTTGTTAAGTGTAAATTGACTTGAGGAGAGTCTAGCTCTACTTAGTAGGTACTGTTTTGGAGAATTTAATTGCTTAAATCATAAGAGGTTAAAGGCAAGGAGCAGCAGTAAACACTAATACCAAAAACATACACTTTGAAGGACACAACAAAGAAGAGCAAGTACAAGCCAAAAGAGTGCATAGTTTAGCAAGCTGAAAATTAAATTTGTGCAATTCAATTTCTTTGTATTTCTTTGAGTTGTAATTACATTTAACCTTTGTTTAATTAGTGGATTAATCACGTATAGACGATGAATGTGTCTTCAAAGGCTCAAAGTGTCTAAGAAGCCTCACCTAGGAAACGTCTAGTTTAAAGCTTTGTAGATTAGCAATTTTAATTGTGTTTAGCTAGTTTTGTTTTACGTCAATTTCTTGTTTAGCTTTGCTTAAATTGCTTACGTTAACTACTTGCTTAAGCTTTGATTAATTGTTTTGTTTGTTAAATAGCTTTGCATTATTTTCCTTTGCATAAAATTTGACTTTTCATTCTTCATTGTGTTTTAAGTAATTTACTTAGAAAAAGAATTGTGTGAAGTTTTTGAGGGATAGTTTTTGGCTAAGGCAAGACTTGGTACTTAAGAAGTCTTAGTGACTTACCTCTCTTACCTGGAAAGCTACCTTCCCTAACTTTCCTCTTCTTCTTTGAAGTAAAACACTTTTAAACACAAATCTTTAGCCATGTCTTCTCACTCTTCTAAATCTAATGAAAGTGATTTAAAGTCCATCAAATCTCTTTTAAAACAATTAGCCAAGGACTTTCAATCATTCTCATATAGACAATTGGACAATGAGGTACAAATCAAAGAGTTGAAAATGACTAAAGAAAAGGGTGAAAGCTCTAAAAAATCTAAAAAAATATGCTCACATGCATCTAGTTCTCAAAATCATGATTCTTTTGGGGAAGAAAGTCTTAGGATAAATGAATATTATCAACCACCCCCTAGGAGAACTAGAAGAGATAGAAGAGAACAAAAGAGCCCAAGAGAGGTTAGGGTAGACCTACCCCATTTCCAAGGAAAAGAAAACGTAGAAGTCTATTTAGATTGGGAAATGAAGGTAGAACAATTATTTGCTTGCCATAGAGTAAGTGAGGAGAGAAAAGTACCCTTAGCCACTCTTAGTTTCCAAGGGAATGCTATGTATTGATGGACGTTTAGAAAGAAATAGGTGTCTTCATAGAGAGCCTCCCATAGAGTATTGGAATGACCTTAGGGGAGCCCTAAGGCGCCGCCATATACCCTCTTACTATAATAGGGAGTTGATGGACAGGCTCCAAAGACTCCAACAAAGAACTATGAGTGTAGAGGAGTATAGGCAAAAGATGGAGCTATATATGATGAGAGCCTCCATTAGGGAGAATGAGTCCACCACCATAGCTAGATTCTTAAGTGGGCTAAATCTTGAGATAAGAGATAGGGTTGAACTTCTACCTTATCAAGACTTGAATGACTTGGTTCAACTTTGTATCAAAGTTGAACAATAAAATTTAAGGAAAACTTCAAGTCATAAGGAAGGTTCATACTCCAACTCTTATCCAAAAAGAGAAATTAAAAGGGAGGAGAGTACATCTAAGGAAACACCAAAAGAGACTCCTACACCCTTAGGTAAAGATATGCTTAGGGAACAAAAGGCATGGGAGAAGAGTGTTCCTTTCCACAAGGTCATTCAACAAGACAAAAGAATTAAAAATACCATTGAAAATATGCTTCTTGTTGAACAACCTAGCCTTACCTTTTGTAAAGGAACACTTGCAAGCATAGTTAAAAAAGAAGAAGAATCCTTAAAAGAGGCTTGCATAGATAAAAATGTAGTAGATTATTTTACATATGTGCTAAGAAATCACCAAGTGAAGGTCAAGTTATCTATAGGCATCTACAAAGATAAATTTTTATGTGAGGTAGTGCCTAAAGAAACTTGTCATGTCTTATTGAGACAACCATTGCAAAAAATTACAATTTTCATGAACAATGGTTGTATCAACGAGACTACCTTCACACATAAAAGAGAAATTTTTCATGAAGGAGAACTCATGGGCCAAATTAGAGTTGATAAAACTCTAGAGCTTTTAAAAAGAAAATTCTTTTGGTCACCCAAGAGAAACGATGTTCAAAGACATTACCCTAGATGCATTTCTTGTTTTAAAACTAAAACTAAGGCAATGTCTCATGAACTCTATACTCCTTCGCCTTTTGCAAATGTTCCATGGGAAGATATAAGCCTAGATTTTATATTAGAGCTTCCTTGGACAACAAAAGGTATTGATTCCATTTTTATGGATAAGCTCTTCTCTAGAGAAGTAATAGGACTTCATAGTTTATCTCTAAGCATAGTTGATGAGCATATATTTATTCACACACAATAGCCTTAATCATAGATTATTGGACTATAATAATAAATAAATCCATTGTTTTAATTAATATTCATATAATTGGGTTTATTCGGACCTTAACTATTATCTTTGGTAATTTTGTGTTTTTAGGGTAAATTATTTGAAGCATCTACCTTTGTGAATGGGCCAAATATGCAAAAGTCCAAGTTGCTTCTTGAACCAAAATAGAAAAAATATTCTGAGGAGAAGAAAGAGAAAATAAAAGCTACAAGATTCCAGAAACAGAATTGGAAGCAAATCTTCAGCAAAATAAAAAGAATTATGGAAACTGGAAACTGTTTACAAAATCTAAACTGCAATATTTTCCCAAGATCCTTGGAGCAGAAAAGCCTATAAAAGGACACAAGCATCAAGGAGAAAAGGGAGAGCTTCATAGGGTTTTCTTAGTTTATTTTCTTCTTAGTAATTCTTTTGTTTTGCCTCCGCATGGAAGGCTAAATCTTTTTGGTTGATTCCTTTGTAATTTCCCATTGATTTATGAGGTTTTGTTCAATAAAAGTTTTGATTTTTAATTCTCTATAGCAGTTGTTTTTATTGTCTAATCTTCTGGAAAACTATTTTTTGTGAGAGGTTGTACTTGAACGCATGATTGAGAGTCTTCCTTATCTTAAACTTTGGTTTCTTAGTTAGTTCTCATTGTTCTAATTAATTTCTTGGGCGCATGATTCAAGAGAGAGAAGGTAAGCATTCCCATGGAGTATACACATGGAACAAAATGGGTATTGATTAAACCAGTAGACGCATGTTTTACTGGTGAGTTTCAGTTGAATTAGATCGGCGCATGTTCAATCTGGTTTAGCTCTGTTGGAGGATTGAGAAAAGATTAATCTTTAGAGAACCTGTGAAGAATTCAATGGTGGAAGAACTTGGGATCAACCGCTTTTTATTTGCTATTTTAATCTCTTATATATTTTTTGCACAACTATCTCAAACCCCCTTTTCATCTTTATTGTTATTGCTAACTTTTATTGCTTGTAGATAGATTTTAAACCCTGATCAACTGATTTTACTATTGGATTCATTGGGAGACGACTTGGGGACATTTGTCCGCAATTATACTATCATCTCTCTAGTGTTAGACAAGTCTACGCTAGAATCATATTAATTTGACAGCAAAACGACAACTATCAAATTTGGCGCCGTTGCCTGGAATTCAATTTGATTTTGGTTATCAGGTTTTTCTTTTTATCTATATAATTTTATTTTATTTTATAATTTTTTTTTCTGCATATTTAAATTTTGTTTTCTTTTTATTAGTTTTTATTTATTTAGTATACCCTAAAAAACGAAAAAAAACTAAAAAAATCTAATATTCAACATTTTTTTTTCTTAATTTTTTATAAACGAAAAAAAAATAAAAAAAATGAAAAATGAAAAATTAAAAAAAATATAATATTCAGGATATTTTTTTTTATCTCTTATCTTTATTTTATTTTTATTTTCTTTCTTTATATCTTTTATCTTTATTTTGTTTTGATTTGTTTTTATTTTATTTCATCTCATATATCTTTTATCTTTATTTTTTTGTTTTGATTTGTTTTTCTTTTATTCTTTTATATCTTTTATCTTTATCTTATTTTGCCTTTATTTTATATCTTTTCTGTTTTTAGTTATTTCTTTTATTTTGTTTTGTCATCTTTATTTATTTCTATTCTTGTTTTTGTTTACTGTTTTTATTTTCTATATTTTATTTATTTATTTATTTATTTTTACATAATCTTTTTTTTCTTTAACTATTTTTTTTAAGCATTAAGTGTAGCATTTGCATTAGTTTTTTTTATAGGATCTTGCATTTAGGGTAGACACTTCGGTTGCTACTCTTTAATTTTTTAATATTGAAAGCAATTCAGGGAAGACTCTGGCTAGGAAAGACTTGGTTTCTAAGTTTGTCCACATGTGACTCACCTCTCTTTCCTTGGAGTTTACTTGGTTTGCTTTTCAATTTAAACAAAAAAAGAGTTTGCTCTAAGGCGTCTAATAGGTGTTGGTGCCATAATATACATCCCCTGTTTTCAATTCTAAAATGGAACAGAAATTAGCTGAAGAAATTTACAATTATGATATTTATTATGAGCCATATTTGCAGCAACGTTCAAAGTTTTATGAGCAGCCTCAACAACAATGTGAACCATATTTTCAACAACCTCAGCATTTTAATCCATATTGTCAGCCGTCATATGAGCTACCTCAACAGCAACCATATTATCAGCAATACTATTTTAATGAAAATGAAACACCTTTTCAAACATTTTTTCAAACTGATAATATTACTCATAATCTTGATGAGCCATCTTTAGAGGAGCTGGTGAGACAATTAATGGTAAATACAATCAAGTCTTAGCAAAGCATAGATGCTACTCTATCAAAATTAGAAGAGAAAGTTGGTCAATTGACTAGACAATTTGAAGATATTTCTAAGCAAAGTTTGAATTCACATCATGATCCTAATTTAGATATAGAAATTTTTTCCAACTTTGATACAGGCTATACTTGTGATCCTGATATATGTGTTGAGATTAATTCTGCCATGCCTCCAGTTTCCATTTCATTTGCAGGAATTAAACCTTATCCAGACACTCCCGAAGTGCATATGACTACTGAAGACACAGAGGATTTTGATGATACATGTGCAACATGTTCTGTGATGACCAAATGCATATCCTCTGATGATATAATTTGCAGTGCAGACACTGTTGATTTGCAGGTTGTTAGGATCTATGAACCATTACCAACTAATGTCCAACCTCCACTGATGGAGGAAAAATCATTGCTTAATCAAGAGGCATTAGACTCTATGACACATGCATGTCTTGATAAAGAAGTTGTTGATGCTGCTATACTTGCCGAATCTACTGAAAAAGATTGCGCACTAGCAGATGGCTCTGACATAGTTTTGGAGGTAATACAAGAAGAGGAAGAGCAGGTGTTACCCATCGTTCAAGTAGACACTGCTAGTGGAGAAGAAGATGATATTATTCTTCCATCCTTAAAGGGTCAAAGAGTACAACCTCCACTATTTAAGGTGAAACCCATATCACTCATTCCATCATCTCCACTGGCTACACCTTCTATCATAATTGGAACGTTTAAAAGCAACCTTTACCAGCCACCACCACCTCCTAACTTACATTTCATTCCATCTCCCACCCCATCTAGACCGTCTACCCTAGCTAGACTGTCTAGCCTTAGACCACCACCCTTAGACGATCCCCAAACAACTAACCATATCAGATCGTCTATGATGAATAAATTTTTGTCTTCCATCTATACTCTAGAATGTACCATCATCCATTCATGGAAGAAACTGTACCATTTCACACGCCCTCCAGACCTACCCCAGTTCCATCCACTATTTCAAGGCTTCTTCATCATAATATTTTTGTTACATAGTTTACCAAGGTACTGCATGCTTTGGTTAGATGCTCCAGCTAATAGTGTTTCTACACCACTGTGGATGAAGAGTCTTGGCTTATACTGTAGAGAGGATGGTTGAAACAGCTGCGACTGCCACTTCCCTCAAGCTGAATGAGGGAGTACTTCTTCTCTCACTTTTATTATACACATTTATTTATTGATTTTACATTGAGGACAATGTGTGATTTAAGTGTGGGGGAGGAGAATCATAGTTTAGGATTTATCTTTTGTTGATTTATTTTTGTGTTTTTTGTTTTTCTTTTAATTGTTTGAATTTCTTTTTGCTTCTGTTAAAATAAATGAGCTTTTTTAGGATTGTCTAATGGCTGACATGTTTTATAATTTTTGAAAATCTTGGTTTCTTGATATTTGTTGTTTGGATTTTCTTACAAATTGATAAATAAGTTGGTTATGGGAAATTTTGGGTTGAATCTTTTGATAGAATGTCCCTAGTGAGTTTTGAGCCTTAATTGATATATCATTTAATATTCTTTTTAGTGTGTTTTAACTCATGTTTGCTTATACTCTAGAACTTAGCTTGATTCTTTGTTTTACAATTGTGATTTACGTGCATGAACTGATATGATAGAGACATTCTTTGTTTAAACTAACCCACTAGCCATATTAGCCTACCTTTATGATAATCCATTTGTTAGCCCCTTGAGCCTATAGCCTTTTTCTTATTTTTAACCCTCATTACAAGCCTCAAAACAGAAAAAACCATGTTTGTCCCTACCTTAGAAGATGAAGGAGCTTTGAAATCATTTGGGAATAGGTTTTTGAATAAGTGTGGGGGTGTATCTCATTTTCATAGTTTACCTTTATAGTTTTAAAGAAAAAAAAATGGATAGAAAAAAAAGAATACAACAAGAAAAAGAAAAGCAAAGCAAAATAAAGAAAATAAGAGTGAATCCTCTAATACATTGGATTGACTGTCTATTATATGAAAAAAAAATATATCTTGAAATAAAAAGAGGAGTTGAATTGTCATAATACTTACACTTGTTTTTAGACCTATCCTTCATTGCTCCTTTGTTTTTCTATGGTTTTTAAGCCTATTTCCCCACTTTTACCTACCTTTACCTTAGCCTCATTACATCCCTTATGAAGACCTCTTGATCTTTGATTGCATGTTTTTTTCGATTGTTATGAATATTAGAATCTTGCTAAGCATATGGTAGTGGTTGTCTGCATGGGTGCTGAGTGTAAATACAAACCCTACTAAACACTTGAGAGTTGGAGAGTGTCTAGTGAAGTTCTGTCAATTTTGATTCAACCTTCGATTTTAATTACCTGCTTGTATATTAAAATATAGGAATTTTCATTCACATTTTTCTTAATTCCTTGATTTCTTGAAATTATATCATGTTTGTCATTATGCATTCTTAGAATTTGCTATTTGTTATTTGAACTGTTTTTCTTTTATTTTTAAACTTTAGAATGTTTTGCCCAGGAGTGCAAAAGGATAAGTGTGGGGGTATTTGATGAGCATATATTTATTCACACACAATAGCCTTAATCATAGATTATTGGACTATAATAATAATTAAATAAATTGTTTTAATTAATATTCATATAATTGGGTTCATTCGGGCCTTAACTATTATCTTTGGTAATTTTGTGTTTTTAGGGTAAATTATTTGAAACATCTACCTTTGTGAATGGGCCAAATATGCAAAAGTCTAAGTTGCTTCTTGAACCAAAGCAGAAAAAATATTCTGAGGAGAAGAAAGAGAAAATAAAAGCTACAAGATTCCAGAAACAGAATTGGAAGCAAATCTTCTGCAAAATAAAAAGAATTATGGAAACTGGAAACTGTTTACAAAATCTAAACTGCAATATTTTCCCAAGATCCTTGGAGCAGAAAAGCCTATAAAAGGACACAAGCATCAAGGAGAAAAGGGAGAGCTTCATAGGGTTTTCTTAGTTTATTTTCTTCTTAGTAATTCTTTTGTTTTGCCTCCGCATGGAAGGCTAAATCTTTTTGGTTGATTCCTTTGTAATTTCCCATTGATTTATGAGGTTTTGTTCAATAAAAGTTTTGATTTTTAATTCTCTATAGCAGTTGTTTTTATTGTCTAATCTTCTGGAAAACTAGTTTTTGTGAGAGGTTGTACTTGAACGCATGATTGAGAGTCTTCCTTATCTTAAACTTTGGTTTCTTAGTTAGTTCGCATTGTTCTAATTAATTTCTTGGGCGCATGATTCAAGAGAGAGAAGGTAAGCATTCCCATGGAACAAAATGGGTATTAATTAAACCAGTAGACGCATGTTTTACTGGTGAGTTTCATTTGAATTAGATCGACGCATGTTCAATCTGGTTTAGCTCTGTTGGAGGATTGAGAAAAGATTAATCTTTAGAGAACCTGTGAAGAATTCAATGGTGGAAGAACTTGGGATCAACCGCTTTTTATTTGCAATTTTAATCTCTTATATATTTTTTGCACAACTATCTCAAACCCCCTTTTCATCTTTATTGTTATTGCTAACTTTTATTGCTTGCAGATAGATTTTAAACCCTGATCAACTGATTTTACTATTGGATTCGTTGGGAGACGACTTGGGGACATTTGTCCACAATTATACGATCATCTCTCTAGTGTTAGACAAGTCTACGCTAGAATCATATTAATTTGACAGCAAAACGACAGCTATCAATAGTATTGAAAAGAGCTTCAAAATTTGAAAACCATTATTTGAGGATACTCTTAGAGAAAAACTTGGAACTAAGTTGTACTCTTCAAATTCTTATCATCCTCAAAAGAATGGTTAAAATGAAATTGAAAACATAGCTCTTTCTACTATGCCTAGAGTAATCATAAAAGGCAAACATAACTCTAGAGATGAGCATGCATACAATAGAGTAGTCCATAAGACTACTAATATTTCTACATTTGAAGTTTTATGTGGACTTAATCCTCTTTTTCCTTTTGATTTGTTACCATTTCCTAATCCACAAAGATTTGTGCCTAAGGAAAAAGTAATAAAAGCCGAATATGTTAAAATACATAAGAGGATTAAAGAACAACTACAACAATCAAAAGAGAAATACTGTAAAAAGTTGCCCAAAACAATAGAAAAACAAAAAGAATGGCAACTTCATAAAATTGATTTTTATACAATTGCTTCAACTAACTCATTTGTTTTGTTTGAAGATTCCCATAGATGGCCGTTTGATCTGGGAGGATGAGCTTAGTTGTCAAAGCAAGAGGCTGCTATCTGAGATCGACAATGTGGATCTGAGGATATATTTTCTCAAGAAGGAGGAGATGATGGACACCATCCAGCCATATACATCCACCTACTTTTGACAAGGACGAAGCCTTGGATTTGAGGACAAATCCTTTTCAAGAGGGAGGGGATGGTGGAAGAGGCCCCAACACCAATCCTTTGAAAGGCCACCTAACTATCAAAATAAGGCAACCACTAGAGTTATGGTCAAAGAGGGGCCAAAAGGACACATTTTACATGTCATAAACTCTAGTGTAGAATAGATTTTAAAGTAGCATAGTTTAATTTCTTTTTGTAATTGTGTTGAAACATGCAAAGAGGCACCTAGAAGGCTAAATCTTAAGTTTAATTAGGATTTCCTAATTAAACTAAATTCCAGCCCACACATAGACGTCATGGAGCGTAATTTCTAGGCCTTTCCACACATGGAAGGATTCTAGAACCTACCTCCACATGTGTGCTCTCATTTAGGTGCCAACTACATTTCATTTGGTGTGAATTTTCCTTACATTTGGCTCTTCATTTCCGACCTCCTAGTCCTATATAAGGAGAGCTAGGGTGCTGAAATTGTAAGATTATTTTGAGTAATGAAATGCTGCCAAAATGTGTCATTCTTACTTCTTGCCTAAAATCTCTTAGGATTTAGGTCTTTAATCTTCCCAAAACCACACCTCAAAGAGAGTTGGCCGAACCTCTCTCACTTTCACACTCTTCATGCACCTTTAAGGCTTACACAACTCTTAGGAGAGCCTTATTCCATCTCAATCCATGGATGCTTCCGCTATTTCAACATAAAAAACGCAAAGATGAAGAGCTCAAGCTATCATCTAGTTCAGTTTCGTCTCCATCCCATGTTCCATCTTCATCGCTAATTCCCCCTCCTTCCGCTTCCTTCTATAAGTCCCTGTATCACTGAGCGTCGACTGCTCTTCTGGAGGACACTTATACTTTTACCTCTCTTGAGTGCATAACCGCTTATAGGAAAAAACAGACCTGTCATAAATCGCGCGTCTTTGGCAAAGACCACGACAAGTTTGTGAGGATAGTGGCTTGCCGGGAAGGAGAGCCGGTGTGTGCTGTCGAAACCTCTTCTCATCCCCTCCTTACCCTTGCTTGCATTTGACTTGCCTTGTCATTATTTCCTGTGTTGACTTAATGTTTTCATGCAGATATGGGCTTTAGCAAGGACAAAAAGAAGAAATTGGCCGACCTGCTCACCAAGCGCAAGGCGGCCGCTGCTGGTGTGGGCACTTCAACGCCTAGAACTCCGCCAACCTCAGCTACCTCTGCCCCCCAAACAATCGAACCAGCCCCTATCGACTATAAGCAGAAAGAGGTGGTGGTCGTTGACTCGGACGACGAGGATACGTGCGCGAAGTCGTGGCGCCTTCTCCCTCTACATCTGGTGGGACTCCGTCTTTCAGGGATAACCCCCCGAGCGCCTCATCCCCGCGCCACCTTATTGTTCACGAAGGTGGGGGGGGGGGGGGGAGAGCGCCACTGAAGGCCAACAAACGCCTTCCACTCTCGAGCTCCCCATGCTGCTTCAGCAAATCCTCAAGCGCTTCCAAGACAAGGAAGTGTTGGAGAGCTTGAGTGACAATCTCTTCCACGACCGTGTGGCCCACGGCCTCGGGGACTTCCTAATCGCATCTAACCTTATGCTGAGTAGGGCCCAAGAAGCGGAAGAACTCAAGGCTAGGATGGCAGAGCTGGAGAAAGAACTGTCCCTCAAGACCAAGGCCTTCGCTTCCCGTGAGACTGCCATGTACAACGAGCTGGCAAGCCTTCGCCAATCCGAGAAGGACGCCAAAAAGGTCCTTTTTGACAAGAGCCACGAGGCCGTCCAACTGGAAGCGAAGATCTTGCCTCTTCGCAACAATGTGGTCGACCTGGAGGAGAAGGTCGAGGAGATGCAAGCGAAAATGACCAAGCTGGAGGAGAGGGTCACCCAGTGCGAGGTCCTGCTGGGGCAGGTTGAAGGGGAGTTGGCGAAAAAGTTGAGCTCTTCAAGAAGACGGAGGAGGAGCTCACCAATGATGTTGTCGATGCTTACGACGAGGGGTTCCAAGATGCCATCTCTCAGTTTGCCTATGTGCATCCTGAGGTGGATCTTTCCCCTTTCAATGAGTCTAAGTGCGTCATCGATGGGCAACTCGTGCTGCGAGAGTGACCATTTTGTAACTCTGTCTTCTTGAAGGACAATTTGCTCCTTGTACATATAATTTTATTAATATTTATCCTTTGTTTAACTATTTGTTTAAGCTGCTTTAGCTTGCGTTTTTCTGCCTTTACTTGCCTTGACTTCTACTAACAACGCCTTCAACCTAGTTTTGCCCTTTAGGTAGCATGTTTTAACCTTGAGCGCGAACCCCTTAACTGGCTCAACCTCCGTTTGAGGGTAATCTCCTCTCGATGTTCTTGATCTTCTTCTTGCAAAGTAAGGCGTCTTTGTTGATCTCGTCTCTACCCTCCTTGGATCGACAGGAATGTCTTGCTGGTAATACTGGGGAACTATACCGCTTCCAACCTTGGCTTGTATACAAAGGGGGAAGCGTTTCCTTCCAGTCTTGGTCCTGCAATGCGAATGTAGGGGTGAACTTAACTGGTGAGCCATGCTGTTCGACCCTGGAGTTACTACGCAAGAAAGACGTCCCCTGAGGAACCATACTTCCCCCCATCTTGGTGTTTCTAACTCGAGTGAACGACTCTTAGCGACCTCATCCTTGTTGTACAAAGTCAAGGGACATGTTTGAATAATTAACCGCGACCTTGTTATAAAAAGTCAAGGGGCAAACCTTCAACGTTTGAACCATACTGTTCTCAGCCTTGGTAAACTTGCGCAAGGGGGAGGTTCACCGTCGAACCATACTATTCCCGACCTTGGCGTATTACTTCAAGGGAGAGGTTCATTAACTGGAGAACCATACTATTCTTCGCCTTGGTGATCTTACACTAGAGGTGCTTATTAAGGAAACCAAACTACCTCTGCTCTCAGTGTATCACTTCAAGGGAGATGTTCATTAACTGCAATTCACACATATTTCTCAACTGAATAACTAAAATTTTATTTGGGTGACCTCGTTAAAAAACCTTATGAGGGAAAAAAAGTGTCCCCTTAAAACGTGTACAATGCAAAATATCTTTAACTAAAATAAAACTTAAGATTGGTTGCGTTCCAAGTACGAGGGATCGCACCACCCTCTAACGTTTCGAGCCTGTATGCTCCATTCCCAAGGGCCTCTGTTACTCTGAAAGGGCCAGTCCACTTGGGAGATAGCTTGTTTTCCAACTGGTACGGGTGGGCCTTCCGCATCACCAGGTCGACGATCTGGAACTGCCGAGGTCTCAGCTTGGAGTTGTACTTGTACTCCACCCTCCTTTTCAAGGCTTCAACCTTAATCCTTGCTTCCTCCCTTACTTCATCTAGTAGGTCTAGGTTCACCTTTCTCTCTTCATTGGACTCCTCGACCACGAAGTTTTGGAAACGCGACGAGTTCTCCTGGATTTCTACTAGAATCATAGCGTCCGAACCATACACCAAGCTGAAGGGTGTTTCCCTGGTTGTGGACTGGGGAGTAGTGTGGTAGGCCCACACAATTCTAGGAACTTCTTTCGCCCCGGTCCCCTTGGCTTTGTCTAGCCTTCTCTTCAGATCTCTGAGCAGAACTCAGTTGGCAGACTCGACCTGTCCGTTCGTCTGGGGGTGTTCTACTGACGTGAACACCTGTTTCACTCCCAGCTCTGTACATAACTTGCCCAATTGCTGGCTTGCAAACTAGGTACCGTTGTCAGATACCAACCTCTTCGAAATTCCAAAACGGCACACTATGTTCTTCCACACGAAGTGCTGAACCTTATGGGTTGTGATCTGTGCCACTGGCTTAACCTCGATCAAATTTGTGAAATATTCTATGACAACCACGAGGTACTTCATTTGACGTACTGCCAAAGGGAAGGACCCCAAAATGTCGATCCCCCAAGTATGAAATGGCCATGGGCTGTAGATCGACCTCAGCTCCTCTAGACACGAGGTACTTCATTTGCCGTACTGCCAAAGGGAAGGACCCCAAAATGTCGATCCCCCAAGTATGAAATGGCCATGGGCTGTAGATCGACCTCAGCTCCTCTAGAGGCGCCTTGTGCTAGTCAACATGTTGTTGGCACTGTTTACACCGCTGGGCGTACCTCGTGCAATCGTCCCTCATGGTTGGCCAGTAATATCCTGCATGAATGGCCTTCAATGAGAGAGTTCGGCCGCCGATGTGGCTACCACATATCCCTTCATGTAGTTCTGTCATGATGCGCGTGCAATGTTCACCACTTACACACACCAAGATAGGATGAGTGAATCCATGCCTGAACAACTTCCCATCGATCAAGGTGTACTTGCTCGATTTTTTCTTGATTTTTCGAGCTTCTGCGGGTTCTAGCAGGAGTACATCATCAGCCAAATAGCGTTGGTAGGGTGTCATCCAAGTTTCTCCTGATTCAACTTCGTAAACTTGCAGCGACATCTTCCCAGCGACCGGGCACACGCTTATTCACCGTCTCCTGTGTTAACGACCGATGACTCCTCCTCACCCCTTCCAATGTGCTAATCTGTTGGACTTTTGCCACGTTGTCCGTGGTAGTTTGAGGTGTCTTCAGGGTCTCCTAAATCACTGTCCTCTGCCTGCCCCCCTTGCCCGAACTGGCAAGCTTTGCAAGCAAGTTTGCTCGGGCATTCTGTTCTCTGAGTACGTGGACTAACTCGAACACCTTGAACGAATGCTTCAGGACCTGGACGTATTCTAGGTAAGCGGCCATATGAGGGTCTTTAGCTTGGTACTCCCCCGTGAATTGACCTGTGACTAACAAAGAGTCACTCTTTGCCAGCAAACCTTTCGCTCCCATCTCCTTGGCCAACACCATTCCAGCGATGAGGGTCTCATATTCTGCTTGGTTGTTACTGCCTCACTACCTTGTTGGTTCTAGGAACCATCTACAGAAAGCACCTATCTGAAACCAGCTCCTTCTTAGTGTGTGGTTTTCGAAGAGAGCTCTACTACAAAGTTAGCGTAAACTTAATCCTTAATGGGTCACTCTAGGCTCATACTGTACGTCAAACTCAGACAGCTCTACTACCCATCGTGTTGAACCAAGTGGTGTTCAAGCTTTGAAGAATCCAAAACCCTTTGAAGGATGTTGAAGGGCTGTGCTTGCTGTTGCTGAGTTGTCTTAGATAGGATCTGGGGTAGTTTGAGTTTTGTAATTCACCCTTGATCGAATCCAAAGCATAGGCATTCTCAATCTTTTTAAAAGAAAAGTGTTTTTCAAACTAAGTGAAAAACAATCGATTGTTTTATACTTAGATGTTTTTAGAAAAGATTGAAAACTGCTTTTCAAATGGTTGAGCTGTTAAAACCAAAACAACCGATTGATTTGAGGAAACAACCGATTGTTTGCTTTGGTACCATAACAGAAAAGTGGTTTTTGTTTTTGACTGAGCTTTAAATGTTTTAACTGATTACGCTCCAGTCATTAATGCTTTGACCAATCTTTTAAATGCAACGAATAAGTTTGTTAAGATTTGATAACAAACAACATCTTTGAATATATTCATAAAAACATATTTGAGAAACAACAATTAACACAAGTTTTTGAGTTTTTCAAAGAGTTGAGATTGCTTAGAGATTGAGATTGATCAAAGTGTGTGAGATAGGATTTCTGCTTGTATTGATTTCATATTTGCTTTTGTAACAAGTGTAATCCTTGTATTTTGTTGAACAAGTATCTTTGTGTGTTTGCTGAGAAGTGTTGTGTGTTCTTGAGGGGATCAAGATCAGCATTCTTAGTGTTGGTGTTTTGGCCAAGAGAAGTGTGTGTCTTGAGGGGATCAAGGTCACTTTCTTGGTTGTGGTGTAAGTGATCTAGGTTTGATTGCTTAGTGGAGTTCCTCAGTGGTTTCTGAGAAGCCTGGATGTAGCTCTGGATTTAGAGTGAACCAGTATAAATCTATGTGTGCATTTTCTCTATCCCTTAACTCTTTAAATTCAGTTTTGATATTTGTAAACTGGTATAAACAACCGATTGTTTCTGCGAAACAATCGATTGTTTTGCTGGTGCTGTGCTTTTAGCTTTGTGTTTTGAAAAACTGAATTCTTTATCAAGAGATTCTCGAAGAAATTTCATTCAAGGCTTAAAAGTTTTCGAAATCCCTCTTTAAACCATTCACCCCCTCTAGTTTAAAGCCAAATATTCTAACAATTGGCATCAAGAGCTGGATTCTTGAAAGTTATTCAAGTTGATCCATTTTTTTTTTTTTTTTATGGCTGGAAAACAATCTTTTAAGGAAGGTGCTTCAATCTACAAACCACCTTTATTCTGTGGATTGAATTACAAATATTGGGAAGCCAGAATGAAAATCTTTGTGGAATCTATTGATCAAGGAATTTGGGATTCAATTGAGAATGGTCCTTACATTCCAAAGTTTAAAAAGAATGGTTCTTTCATTGCAAAACCTTTATCTCAATGGACCAATGATGAATGTAAAATGGGCAAGCTTGATTGCATTGCTCAAAACATAATAGCTTCTGCACTAGATACTAAAGAGTTTTTCAGGATATCAAAATGCAAAACTGCTAAAGAGATGTGGGACACACTCAAGGCTGCTCATGGAAACAATGAACCAAAGGGGGCAAAGTCAAAGAGTCAAGCAAGAAGGAAAAGAAGACAAAACAATAAAAGCCTCAATCTCTGCTTCATGGCCAGAAAGGAGGATGACTCAAGTAGTGTAAGTTCATCTAACTCCTCAAACTCTGAAAATTATGATCAATTACTTCAAGCCTTTCAAGAAACGCATGAAGAAGCCAACCGATTGGCCCTTTTGAACAATCGGTTAAAAGAAAAGAATAGCTGGCTTGAAAACAGAGTAAGATCACTGGAAGAGGAATTAGAAAATTCAAAAATAGATTTTGAAAACCTTGAAATCATTTACAGAAACTCCTCTTGCAAGTGTAATACTCTTGCTTGTGAAAATTGCAAAAATCTTGAAAATAAGGTTCATTATCTTGTTAAAACTGTGGATAAGCTTTCTAAAGGTCAATCTAACTTTGAGAGTGTCTTAGCATCTCAAAACTGTGTTTTTGGAAAAGCTGGATTGGGTTTTAATCAACAAAACAAACAAGATAGATTTTCAAAATCATTTTCGAAAATGCCAGAAAAACAACCGATTGGACCATCGAAACAACCGATTGTTACATGCTTCTATTGCATGAAAAGAGGTCATTCTGTGAGGATCTGTAAAATCATAAAATCTGCTGTTCCTAGAGGCTTTTTGAAGTGGATTCCTAAGTGCAATAAAGATTCAATTGATGAATATAAACAAAATGGACCCATATTCATAAGGGGACCAAATCTTTGTACTTAAAATATTTTTTGTAGGAAATCTTGGAGGAGAGAAAGCAACAGTGGTACTTGGACAGTGGATGCTCCAAGCACATGACAGGGGACAAATCAAAGTTCCTGAGCATCTCCTTTAAGCAAGAAGGGCATGTCACCTATGAGGACAACAATAAAGGAAGGATTCTTGGGAGAGGATCCATAGGAGACAAAGACATCTTGGTCATCCATGATGTGCTCTATGTAGAAGGTCTAAAGCACAATCTGCTGAGCATTAGCCAACTATGTGACAAGGGATATCAAGTGATGTTCAAGTGAAACACATGTGAAATCTGTCTACCCAACACAAAAGAGGTAATGTTGGTAGGTAAGAGAGTAAATAATGTGTATCTTCTAGATATCTTTTCACCATGCTCAATTGGATCTCTTCTATCCAAGCAAGATGAATCTTGGCTTTGGCATAGAAGAATTGCTCATATTCACATGAATCACTTGAACAAGCTAATTTCAAGGGATCTTGTGATTGGGCTACCAAAGCTCAAGTTTGAGAGGGATCACATTTGTGAAGTGTGCCAAAAAGGGAAACAAGTGAAAAGTTCTTTTAAAATAAAAAATGTTGTTTCTTCTTTAAAACCCCTTGAACTTCTTCACATGGATATCTTTGGATCCTTAAGAACTATGAGTCTTGGTGGAAATTATTATGCTCTTGTTATTGTTGATGACTTTTCTAGGTTCACTTGGACTCTTTTCTTGGAATCAAAGAGTGATACCTTTTCTGCATTCAAGAAGCTAGCATGAAGGTTACAAAATACAAAGAACTGCAACATAGGCTCTATTAGAAGTGATCATGGAGGAGAATTCCAAAATGAGAAGTTCAGCAAGTTCTGTGAGAAAATGGGGATTCTGCACAACTTCTCAGCTCCTAGAACTCCACAGCAGAATGGTGTGGTAGAGAGGAAAAACAGGTCTCTTGAAGAGCTAGCAAGGACAATGCTTAGTGAATAATCTCTTCCTAAGTACTTTTGGGCGGATGCAGTGAGCACTTCTTGTTATGTGATGAATAAAGTGCTTATTAGGCCCATTTTGAAGAAAACTCCATATGAACTCTTCAATGGAAGGAAGCCTAACATCAACCATCTCAGAGTTTTTGGCTCTAGTTGTTTCGTTCTCAACAATGGAAAGAAAAACTTAGGGAAGTTTGATGAGAAAGCGGATCTTGGCATCTTCGTAGGGTATTCTCTCACAAGTCATGCATATAAAATCTACAATAAGAGGTTGATGACTGTAGAAGAATCAGTTCACGTTGTCTTTGATGAGGTAGATCACAAAAACATCCAAATCCCGAAGACCAGAGCTGATGAGGATGAACAGAGCATCATTTTGGAGAAGCTGGAAATCTGTGCAGAAAAACAACCGGTTGATTCGTAGAAACAACTAATTGAAATTCTGCAACAGAGTGAGTTGCCCAAAGAGTGGAGGATTCCTGGAGATCTGTCAGTGGAAAACATCATAGGGCAGATAAAGGAGGGTGTCTCCATACGTAGCTCCATCTCAAACTTCTGCAGACACACAACTTTCTTATCTCAAATTGAACCAAAGTCAATTGATGAAGCTCTCAAGGATGAGAAGTGGGTTGAAGCTATGCATGAAGAGCTGAATCAGTTTGCAAGGAATGAGGTATGATTTCTTGTCCCTAGAACAGATGAGATGAACATTATAGGTTCGATGTGGGTATTCAGAAACAAGTTAGATGAAGATGGTGTGATCACAAGGAACAAAGCAAGACTAGTTGCCAAAGGCTACAATCAAGAGGATGGCATTGATTATGGTGAAACCTTTGCCCCTGTTGCTAGGTTGGAGGCTGTAAGGCTGCTGCTGGCTTTTCCTTGTATGAGTGGTTTCAAACTCTTCCAAATGGATGTCAAGAGTGCTTTCTTGAATGGCTACATCAATGAGGAAGTGTATGTGGATCAACCACCGGGTTTTGAAGATCATAAGCATCCCAACCATGTCTTTAAGTTGAAGAAAGCTTTGTATGGACTGAAGCAAGCTCCAAGGCAGTGGTATGAGAGGCTTAGCGACTTTCTGCTTTCACATGGTTATGAAAGGGGAATGGTGGACAAGACTCTCTTCATCAAAAAGTCAAATTCAGAAATAATTCTTGTACAAATCTATGTTGATGACATCATCTTTGGTGCTACACAAGATAGGTTGTGTGAAGAATTTGTGGCTGCAATGAAAGGTGAGTTTGAAATGCCTATGATGGGAGAATTGTCTTTCTTTCTTGGATTGCAGGTTAAGCAAACAAAGGATGGGATCTTTCTATGTCAATCAAAGTATTGCAAGGAAATTCTCAAGAAATTTGAAATGGA
This sequence comes from Phaseolus vulgaris, assembly GCF_000499845.2. NCBI lineage: Eukaryota > Viridiplantae > Streptophyta > Magnoliopsida > Fabales > Fabaceae > Phaseolus > Phaseolus vulgaris. The sequence goes on from NC_023759.2 coordinate 32,686,921, forward strand.
AAGCTGCAAAGAAGCAAGCACTTCAATGCCATCAAGCTGCTATATGGATGATGATTTTGCTGGAAAGAGTGTAGATCAAACCAAATACAGAGGATTGATTGGCTCGTTGCTATATCTAATAGCTAATAGGCCGAACATCATGTTTGCCGTGTGCCTTTGTGCTAGATATCAAGCAAATCCTAAAGAGTCACACTTCAAAGCTACAAAAAGAATTCTGAAATATCTAAAAGGAACATCAACTGTTGGGTTATGGTATCCTTCTCATTCTCCAATTCATTTAATTGGTTATTCAGATTCTGAGTTTGCAGGTTGCAAGCTAGATAGGAAGAGCACAAGTGGCACTTGCCACCTTCTTGGCTCAAGCCTAATCTTGTGGCATAGCAAAAAGCAAGCATGTGTTGCTCTCTCTACTACTGAGGCTGAGTATATAGCTGCTGGAAGCTGCTGTGCACAGATTCTATGGCTCAAACAACAACTTGCAGACTTTGGATTAAAGATCAGCAAAGTCCCTTTGATGTGTGATAACTCAAGTGCCATCAATCTTACCAAAAATCAAATTCAGCACTCAAGGACTAAACATATTGAGATAAGACATCATTTCATCAGGGATCATGTAAACAATGAGAACTGTGAAGTGAAGTTTGTGGAGACCAAACTGCAACTAGTTGACATCTTCACGAAACCACTACCAAAAGAGAGGTTTTTCTTCCTAAGAAATGAGTTAGGTATTCTTGATCTTAATAATCTCTCCTAAATCTGTGTCGTTACTGTTAAAGTCTATTTGTGAAGACAAATAGGGGGAGAATTAATTGGTCTTGTGTATCCTTATCTGAAACTATTTTATTATGTTAAAATCTTTGATATAAAACTGTTTTATGCTACTGCTGATAAAAACAACCGATTGTTTCGAGTAAACAACCGATTGTTTATCAGGTTTTATGTTTTAAGTGTGTGAAAAACTAACCTGCTGCTGTAAGAAGCATTGTATGGTAGATATGCTATTTTTGCAGGTACTGCTTCAGATTCAATCAAGTCAAACACAAGCACCAGGGATTTGTATTCATCAAATAGGGGGAGATTGTTGAACCAAGTGGTGTTCAAGCTTTGAAGAATCCAAAACCCTTTGAAGGATGTTGAAGGGCTGTGCTTGCTGTTGCTGAGTTGTCTTAGATAGGATCTGGGGTAGTTTGAGTTTTGTAATTCACCCTTGATCGAATCCAAAGCATAGGCATTCTCAATCTTTTTAAAAGAAAAGTGTTTTTCAAACTAAGTGAAAAACAACCGATTGTTTTGTCGAAACAACCGATTGTTTTATACTTAGATGTTTTTAGAAAAGATTGAAAACTGCTTTTCAAATGGTTGAGCTGTTAAAACCAAAACAACCGATGATTTGAGGAAACAACTGATTGTTTGTTTTGGTACCATAACAGAAAAGTGGTTTTTGTTTTTGACTGAGCTTTAAATGTTTTAACTGATTACGCTCCAGTCATTAATGCTTTGACCAATCTTTTAAATGCAACGAATAAGTTTGTTAAGATTTGATAACAAACAACATCTTTGAATATATTCAGAAAAACATATTTGAGAAACAACAATTAACACAAGTTTTTGAGTTTTTCAAAGAGTTGAGATTGCTTAGAGATTGAGATTGATCAAAGTGTGTGAGATAGGATTTCTGCTTGTATTGATTTCATATTTGCTTCTGTAACAAGTATAATCCTTGTATTTTGTTGAACAAGTATCTTTGTGTGTTTGCTGAGAAGTGCTGTGTGTTCTTAAGGGGATCAAGATCAACATTCTTAGTGTTGGTGTGTTGGCCAAGAGAAGTGTGTGTCTTGAGGGGATCAAGGTCACTTTCTTGGTTGTGGTGTAAGTGATCTAGGTTTGATTGCTTAGTGGCGTTCCTCAGTGGTTTTTGAGAAGACTGGATATAACTCTGGATTTAGAGTGAACCAGTATAAATCTATGTGTGCATTTTCTCTATCCCTTAACTCTTTAAATTCAGTTTTGATATTTGTAAACTGGTATAAACAACCGATTGTTTCTGCGAAAACACCGATTGTTTTGCTGATGCTGTGCTTTTAGCTTTGTGTTTTGAAAAACTGAATTCTTGTACCTAATTTTGGCTTGCACAACACTGGTGGGCTGGCCAGGTTCTCCTTTAGCTTCACAAACGCTTTTTCGCACTCTTGGGTCCACACAATCCTGCTGTTTCTCTTCAGGCACTGGAAATAAGGGAGCCCCCTGTCTCCTCCTGCCAATAGGAATCTGGACAGAGCGACCATGCGCCCTGTCAACTACTGCACCTCTTTCACCGAGATCGGCTCCTCATGGCTATTATCGCGGCACACTTCTCAGGATTTGCCTCTATCCCACGTTTAGTGAGTAGGAAACCCAAGAACTTGCCTGCCTGAACCTCAAACACGCACTTCTTTGGGTTCAGCTTCAACCTATACTTTGCTATCGTGGTGAACAACTCTTCCAGGTCTGCTACGTGTTGCTCCTTCTGCTGGGAGGTGACCACCATGTCATCCACGTATGCTTGGACATTTCGCCCTAGCATGGGTGCTAGTACTATGTCCATTAACCTCTGGTAGGTGGCACCTGCGTTCTTTAATCCAAAGGGCATTACCTTGTAGCAATAACAAGACAACTCTGTCATAAACGTTGTCTTGCACTCGTCCCTGGGGTGCATCATGATCTGGTTGTAGCCAGAGAAGGCATCCAGGAAGTTGAGTAATCTGCACCCATACACGCTATCCACCAAGGCATCAATACTGGGCAACGGGTAGGAGTCCTTAGGACAGACCTTGTTGAGATCCGTAAAGTCAACGCACATCCTCCACTTCCCGTTGGCCTTCTTCTAACACCACATTAACCAATCATTCGGGGTACTGAATCTCCCTAATGTGGCCAACCTTCAACAGCTTCTCCGTCTCTTCGCGTACGACCTGACGCCTTTCTTCATTGAATTTTCGCCTTCTCTGGCGAACAGGGTCTATGCCCGACATGTCAGAGGCAAACCACGCGAAGGCGTCAAGGTGCCGCGCTATGACCTCAACAACTTGATCCTGCGACTCTTGGCTCAAAGGTTGGCCAAGCTTGAACATCTTCCCACCGATCTCTCTTTCTACTACGCCTCCGGCGGGTTCAGGTCGTTTCTCACGGGCGATCTCTACACGGGTGATCCCTTCTACCCTTGGAGGCTGGGTTGTGACAGCGAACACCCCTCTCTTTGTCTTGAGGCTATTTTCGTGGCACTTCTTAGCTTCTCTTTGGTTAGACTTGATGGTGATTACCGTACCCTCAAGGGAAGGCAACTTCATCTTCATAGGCCTCGTGGAGGCAACTGCTCCAATTCTGTTTAAAGTTGGTGTACCTAACAGTATATTGTAGGCTGACGGAGCATTAACAACGAGATACTTGATGCTGGTAGTGCGTGAAGTCATGCCGTCCGTGAAGGTCGTCCTCAACTCTATATGCCCACGTACCTCCACTTGGTCTCCAGCGAAACCATACAAGCATCTGGTGTAGGGTCTTAACTGGTCTGGGGACAATTGTAACTTGTTGAAGGTCGTCCAGAACATTACGTCAGCCGAACTTCCTTGATCCACGATGAGGCTGGGCTTCCAAAAAAATATTGGTTTTTCTTAGATAACAAAATGCATATCTTAAAGAAGAATAACATACCTACAGTTCAATTATAGAGAACATATATATTATCTAATTACCACTTTCTTTCGGTGTCACCTTTTTCTTCTTTTTCTTTATGACTTTTCATGTTTTTCATGATGATTTTTTTTTTCTATTTCTTTTTCTTCTTCTGTTTCTTTTTTTTTTCTTTCAATAATAGAAAAATATTCTTCCTATATTTTAACTTTTTGAGCTTTCACAATCAGAACCAACCATTCCCTTTTGTATATGTATTGCATCTATGTTCTCCTTCGTTAAACATGCTAAAGGGTAGACAAATATATCATCAAAGGTTAAGGTGCAATAATAACAAAAATCTTGGCCCAGAGGGGATACATAAAAAAAATGGATAAAAGTTGGCTATTTGGCCCTGGGTTCCTAATTAACACAAACAAATGCTTCAATCATATTCATGTTCTTTTATGATGTAACAAAAATAAAAATTAAGCAACCACAACTGTCAATTCATCAGCAGAACTCTCAAAATTGTTTAAGGTTCACACACTCACTTGGTTTAATTGGCCTCATTCCTTTTTGTTTTGTCATTCTCTATCTCAATCAATCATCCTGTTAAATTTTCATGTATACAATTTCAATTATATTTGAATAAAGATTCAATCATATTTGTTTTATTTTTATCTTCAAATTTATTTTGAATTTAGTTTTTTTAATTTTTTTTTTAAAAAAGAAAAAAAATACATTTTTTTTTCTCTCCACTAATATGTTTTAGGAAGAAAGCAACATGACAGAAGAACAAGCACCACCTCTTAGGAGGACACTTGGAGATTATGTCATGTACCAAGAGCCAAAACATTTTTCTAGTATTGCAATCAATCAATTCGAACTCTTTTTATTGTTCTGTTGTTATATTTAACTAATATTATACTTGATAAATCTTGTGGGATTGATATCCATCCTTAAGGACAATTATTGCTTCTGACAAACGCGGTGCACTTGCCGTAAAAAGTCATCAAGTTTTTGGCGCCGGGGAACATGTTTGATTTGTTGAGTATAATTTTCTAAATATTGTGAATATTTTAATTTGATTTGTTTTAATTTTATGTTTATATTTATTACTGTTTTTATTTTGTTTTAAACATATTTCTTTTTATTTTATTTGATTTTATTTTAATTTGCAGATTTGCTGTTATTATTTTAATTTGATTTTATTTGTTTCTATTTAATTTCAGATTTTTTTTCTTTTGATTTTATTATATTATATTTTAGTTTTTTTACTTTTAGGTTTAGTTACGTAGTTTTATTTAAGTTTCCGTAGTTTTTATTTATTTATTTTAATTATTTATCATTACTAATTTTAGTTTTTATTTTTACGTAAACTAGTTTACGTAGTATCTTTATTTTAGTTAGTTGTTAACAATTATAATTTTCTGTTTTATTTTATTTTATTTTGTTTTTATTTATTCCTATTATTTATTTGTTAGTTTAAGTTAGTTATTTTATAGTATTTTTAAGTTTTTATTTATATTTGTTTTATTTATTCATTTTTATTTTTTTTTCTTTTATTTTGTTTTTAGTTTTTATTTTACGTAAGTTATTATTTTATTTATATTTTTTTTCTCTGAATATTTTTGTTATTTTTCTCCGTCATTTTAGTGTTTTATTTTGCAGATTTTTTTTTAATTTTTATCTTCAAATTTATTTTGAATTTAGTTTTTTTATTTTTTTTTAAAAAAAGAAAAAAAATGCATTCTTTTTCTCTCCACTAATATATTTTAGGAAGAAAGCAACATGGGAGAACAACAAGCACCACCTCCTAGGAGGACACTTGGAGATTATGTCATGTACCAAGGACCAAAACATTTTTTCTAGTATTGCAATACCTGCTACCGCCAAGGCCTTGGAAATAAAACCCGCTTTTCTCACTCTCATCATTACCCATCAATTCAAACAATGGATCATGACTTTTTACAGCAAGTGCACCGCGTTTGTCAGAAATAATAATTGTCCCTAAGGACGGATATCGATCCCACAAGGAACAATGAATTTATCAAGTACAATATTCTTTAAATATAACAACAGAACAATAAAAAGAGTTCGAAGTGATTATGTTGGCACTGATCAATAAGAAAACAAAGAATTAGTTGTTTCAATTGAAAAAATAGGGATTAGGTTTCATCTCTCTCACTCTCATGTATTTTGATTAGCATGTTAATATTAAGTTCTTTGATTGAAATTGATGCCCGTAGAAAATTCATTTATATCGATCTCTCGCATATAAAATTCTTAAGAATGTTTCCTAAATATCGATCTCTCGCATACTTATAAAAACAACTTAGAAATCACAATCAGACGTTAATGACAATTAACATTTCAAGTCTATCTCTAGCACTCAAATATGCTAAGTATTGATGTTTAGGTCTGAACCCTAAAAATACCTCTCGGTCAGATTTAAAATTCTCAATTTGTCACGGAAAGTTAAAAGTAAAACAATAATACCAATAATCAATCAAGAACTGAATATTAATATATAAAATATCACCTCAATACATAAGAGTTTGAGCAGATTACTCCCAATCCCAAATGGTAGAATTAGTCATGCATACTTCTAGCACATTCCATTCTCCCAATTGGGTTACAATTCACTCTATGGTGTTTTCCTCTCAATCTGGCACACTAGGGTTGAGCCTATAGCCCCCTATTTAACCTAATTTTCTAGGGTTAGGTTACTTCTTGTGTCGCGCTAATGGGCTAAGTAATAAAACATAAAAAAGGCCTAATCTTTCTCTGCATCTTTTTCCATTTTAGGACCTTCCAACTTTCTCTTTTTAGCTCAAATTATTTTCCTTTACACCAAATCTTCAATCCTCTCTAGAAATTTGCAATTAAAACCAAATTTGGGAATAAAATACTCTTATTCAAATAAAGATCATAAAAAATGTAAAAATGTATAAATTCATAAATTAAGGATTATTTGATATGTAAATTAGCAATAAATCCTCATAAGTGTCTATATTTTAATATGAAATATTACTGAAGTTAGACACTTATCAGGACGCTGTGCACCTTTCTTCCTGTTGTGACTAGTGAAATCACCACCGGGTCATTGTCATGGGGTATGACATCCTGGAGGTCGGCTTTGGTGAAGACGAGGTCGACATCAGGGGTCTGATCTACCTGTTGTACTTCTACCGCCATTACCTCTCGCACATACTTCTTTCGCTAGGAGGCGATGCACCCTCCTCCTAAAAACCCTCCTGAGATCGTGTTGATCTCCCCGTGAATGGGCACCTTGTGCCCCTGGTCCGCCCCTGCAATTACCAACTCTTGATCGGTCTACGGTTCTTGAAGATAATCCTTTAAGAACCCACTCTTCACTAGCTCATCTAGTTGGTGTGCCAGGGCCAAGCAATTGCGTATGTAGTGGCCATTTGCTTGGTGGATCTCACACCAAGCATTCTTGTTGAGCCCCATCTTTCTGTCGGTCTTTGCGGGCACCTTTAGACTTGCCGCTATGTTTGAGATAGCGATTAACTCCTTGACCTCCACTAAAAAATTATGCTTCGGGGGTGGTCCCTTCGCGTGCGCGTTCCCTTCTGGGTCCGTTCGTAGGGTTTTCCCGCTCCCTTCTTCTTTGTGGTCGCCTTGTGCACCCTCATGGGTTGAAGTCGTCCTGCCGCTCAAGGTCGGATAGGACTGACAAGACCTTGTTTCTCCGTTACTCGATCATCTGCAACGATATGTGTCAACGCTCGACATTTGATCTCGGTGAACATCTTCGAGTAGAACCTTAGCAGTGATTCGCTGAAAGGTCTAGGCAACATTCCCTTGACAAAGGCATGCACCATCATGGCCTCATCAGTGGGTTTCAACCTCACCACTTGGACCCAAAATCTGTTCAAGTAGTCCTTCATGGACTCCCCCTGGTACTGTTTAATGTCGAAGACATCATAAGAAAGCCGGGTGGGAGCCTTGTTAACAAGGTATTGTTCCCTGAACAACGTCGTGAATTGGTCAAAGGTGGTGATGTGTCCGTCGGGAAGGCTAACGAACCACTCCAACGCCGCGCCTTCCAATGTGCTCATAAGCAAATTGCAGTACACAGCGTCAGATCCTCCTGTAAGCATCATCTCAGTGTGGAACGTCGTGAGATGGGCCTCTGGGTCCTCTACTCCTGGGAAGGTGGCCTTCGGGCCTAGAGACGTGGTTGGCAACGCTGTATCCATGATCGCCTGTGAGAACAACATGGGATGTGCCCTTAGTGGTATAGGTGGGGCATGTTCTTCCGCCGCGCGCTCCCCTAGTTGTTGCAAATCTCTACGCAGTTCTTCATTGGCTCTGCGTTGTCCGCTCGTGACGTGGCAATTTCAACCCTAGATGCAGCCACCTCTGCTTGGAGGGCACACATTGTCTCCAAGATTTGTTGTGTGGTTACGTTGTCCCCTCCGTGGGGCACAACTCTTGTGGGTCCAGCAGTTCCTTGCCTCGTACTCCTCATATTGTTGGTAAAATCTTCTGATGTGGTTGCGAGTGGGACCTTTCTTTAACAGGCCCCACGGTGGGCGCCAAATGTTCTCGCCGGTTGACTCGCTTCGTTGGTTGACTCTAACGGTAGCCTTTGTCCCTTCTATCTGCACCTGAGAATCGTGATCTCCTTGATCAAGAAACCTCTCATATGCAAAGACAAAGGGCGCCCTAGCGGTCGTTTGCACTCCGACGCTCAAGTCAGTATTAGGGCAAAGAAACACAAAGAGTGTATATTAGCTTTAGTCTTAGAAACTGTGTACCTTGCTAGGGTTCTTGGCACCCTTTATATAGGTTGAAACTAGGGTTTACCTTTTTATTGTTACCCTTGTCTAGGGTTCCTTGGGTAACGTCCTTACGCCGCTATTCACAAAATCTTAGTGTATCCGGCACATAGAACTTCCCTTAACTGGAGTGCAACGAATAACAGAGTCATAGTCATCTACAACAACAAGACCATATAGATTTCCTTCAAGACTCATAGTCCTAGAATGACCGAAAAGATTCATATGCAAAAGTTCAAGGGGTTTTGAAGTTGAAACACAGTTTTTCAAAGGAAAAGATTTTCTAGTTTGCTTCCCCCTTTGACATGCTTCACACACATGTTCTTTTTCAAATTTGAGTTTGGGTAAGCCATAAACCAGTTCATTTGATACAAGCTTATTTAGATGATTCATATGAATATGAGCAAACCTTCAATGCCACAACCAAGACTCTTCATGCTTTGACAGAAGAAAATCTAATGATGCATGACTAGATATACCAAGTAGATAAATGTTGCTAGATCTCTTACCAATGAGAAGAACATCCTTTGAATTAGGTAACCGAATTTCACATGAGTTGGTCGTAAAGGTCACTTGATAACCTCTATCACAAAGCTGATTGATGCTAAGCAGGCTATGCTTCAAACCTTCAACATAGAGTACATCATGAATAAGTAAACTACTTTCGTTACCTATTGTACTTTTGCCGAGAATTCTTCCCTTGTTATTGTCACCGTAGGTTACATGGCCATCTGGTTTGAGAGAAATGCTGATGAATCTGGATGCATCACCTGTCATGTGTTTTGAACAACCACTATCTAGATACCATAGGTGCTGTTTTCTCTCCACACAACCCTACAAAAGAAACAAAATCAAGTTGCCAAATTTAGTCCCCTTGTGAATTTGGGTCCTTTGACTTCGTACAGCAAGGATGAGGCCAGTTATGAATCGTTCACTTGGGTTAGAAGCCTCGAGGTTGGGAGAAGATGATTCATAGAGAACATCTCCCCCCTTGAGCGACAACGCCAAGGATAAACAGTATGGTCCGATAGTAAATCCCCCTTGCCCCATGGGCAAGGACAAGGTCATTTAAGAACCGTTCACCGGGGTAGGAGATCTCAAGGGTGGGAGAGGATGGTTCGCAGGGAACGCCTCCCTCTTGAGTAAGGACACCAAGGTCGAAAAACATGGTTCAACAGTTAAATCCTCACTTGCCCACCTAAAGTAAGGTCGAGGTCAGAAAGCCAACTTGATGGAGATCAAGAAGAAGAAGAGAATGAGGTTGAAGTTCAAGATTCTCAAAGACACATTAGCTCATCATCCTTTTTACCTCAAAGGATTACAAGGAGCAAAGCTAAAGAGTTAGGTAGTAGGTTTCAAATGTTTTCTCTTTTTATAGTTTCTTTTGTATAAAATGAAAAACACAGAGAATAATGTTTAGGAAGGTGCTAAAGAGGGAAACCTAAGACACCTCCTTTGTATAGCACCTATAGGCGTTAGTTTTAGGAAAGATCTAGAAGGTGCCTCTTCACTCTCCATTTAGGCGCTAGAATAGGAAGAGTTAGAAGGCTACCTTGCAAAGCTTCTCTTGTAAGCTTCCTTTGTAATAGTGACCGGTCCTCCTCCCTATAAAAGGAAGGCTTAGGTCTTTGAAATAATAAGATTGATTTTGTGAGTATTGAACCTCTCCCAAATTGGTGAGTGAATTGAGAGAGACTCGTGTCTTCTTCTCTTCTAGTCTTATCTTGAGTGAATTCTTGGTCTCTCAAGTGGCGGCAACTACACTCATCTTGAAGCCAATCATCCTTCAAGTGGCGTGCACATTTCCAAGAGCTCCAACCACATAAGTTTCCTTGTTCCTTTCATCTCCTTCTTCCATTTCCATTCCAAAACAAACTCTAAAACATGTCTTTGTTGTTTCTTGATATTTCAATCGGTAGAACTTGTTTGTCTTGTGTTTATATTCTGTAGTTTCATTTAGTTTGTTGTTCTTGTGGTTTTCATTGTGTTTCCTTGAGTTTTAATCGGTTCAATTGTGTTGTTTCTTGTTTTAATCGGTTCATATGTCCAAAAAATGGGTTTCTATGTGAGTTTGGCTTGGTTACTTGTGTTTTGGTGAGTTCTTGAATGATAAGAACATTGATCCAATTCTTAAAAAGTGCCTAATCATATTCCAACTCTTGGTTAATCCATAACATGTTCATATCATATCTCCATCATGTTATTGGAATCATATCATGTGGTATCACGAGTCTTAGGGTTGTTCTTGTGTATGTTTGAGTTGTTTTGACACTTTTAATTCAAGAACTTTACATTCTTGTTATTACCTTTCTGTTTTAGGTTTATTTTTTAGTATTTCTTGCTGTTTTCTTGTTCTTATTACATTGTGTTTGTGTCATTTTGATTTTTGAATCTCTATAAGTTGTCAAAGTCATGTTTCTCCAAAAATGTTATCAATTCTATGTAGTCCTTTTGTTGATAATTTTGGTTTCTTGATTTTGTTTTGAGTGTTGTATTATGTGTTTGTTTTCTTGATCCTTTGGTGACTTTTCTTTTTAGATTTGAGTTCTTACTTGTATTTTAGACCTATACAAGTTCTTGAAACATCACTTCTATTCTGTCTTTTGAAGTTCTTAATTATGTTTTTCATTCCAGTTAGGTTTCCTCTGTTTTCTTGAAAACGTGCTGACTGTTTCGATTTATTGCAATTTCTGTATTTACTGGAAATTTCTGAAATTCTGGATTTGAGTTCTTGAAAGTGTTATAAAACGTAGAAAAAAGAAGTACATCAAAATTCGAAGTACAAAAAAAATGATAAATGAAATATGTCCAGTGTGTAATTTTGGCACAAAAAATACAGTAATCTGGCAGTGATTTTGCAAAATTTATCCCAATTAATTGGTGCAATATTTTTGTGTAATTCCCGTGCCATTGTTGAGATAAGATCTTGAATTTCTGTGGTTTAGATTTCATAATTCAGTTTGCATTATACAGTTCCAGATAAATCTGTAAAGTCACGCACAATTTGCAAAAAAATTCCAGTAGTTCTGTTTTTGTTTTCTTCATCTATTATAGTGCTTTTCTTTAGGTTTCTTTTGTGTGCCATCCTTTAATTGAGTACCTTATTTTTCTTGATTGTCTTTTGTTCACTATTCTTTGAGTTTGTCATATATTTTATATTCCTTTTGTTATAGCCTTTCTTGTTTACACCTTTTCTTGCTTGTCTTTTATTGTTCTTTAAAGTTTTGTGGTGTTTTGGCTTTGAGAAAGAGTGGTTTGCTTTGACATATTTCATTTGAGAGTTACCAAAAACCTCAAGAGCAGATTGGTTGAGGAAAGTATTCTTTCTTGGAGTGATTTGAGTGTCTTTTAATTTTCATTACAACACTATAATTGTTCCATTTTCTAACCTTGTTTTTCTTAATATTGTTTGTTATTGTGTTTGCTGTTTTCTTTTTCTAATGGCTACATATTCAAGTGGTGAATCTTCCAAACAACATTCTACTCATCAAGCTTATGCTCTTAACGAATTGAAAGAGGAAAAATGTGCCCTTGCCCTCCAAGATGAAGTTATTAGAGAGTTGAAAGACCAATTGAAACAAGTTAATTTGAAGAAAGAGAAGTCCTCTCCTTCTATTCATGGAAGCCACCATTCTCATAGACATTCTTCAAAAGGCTCTTCCAATGCTCACGGTCATGGGGAAGAACATAGAAGAAGGAGACATCACCATCATTCTCATGGAGATAGCCATCATCGTGAACAAAGACATCACCCGGAAGCCAAGTCTCAATTTCCTTTTGTAAAAGTACCTAGCTTTAATGGTGATAGTGATCCTAATGTGTATTTAGATTGGGAGGCAACTGTGAACAAATTTTTCAAGCCTATGAGGTCAATGATGACCAAAAGGTGAAAATAGCCTCTTTAGAATTCTTAGATTATGCCATGAAATAGTGACATAGCATTGTAACAGACATTTGCTATAACAAGAGACCTCCCGTGGTCTCTTGGAACGATTTGAAAGAGTGTATGCGCCTTAGATTCGTGCCACCACACTTTAGGAAATACCTATTGTTGAAGCTCCAACGGCTTCAACAAGGCACGCTAAGTGTGGATGCTTACTTTAAGAAGTTAAAAACGCTTTTACTTAAAGTAGACATGGAGGATAGTGAGGAAGCTAAGATAGCTAGGTTTGTGAGTGGTCTAAGAAGGGATATTCAAGATGTTGTTGAACTTCAAGAGTATTCATCTTTGGGATCTTTGGTTCACCTTGCAATGAAGGTTGAATCCCAACTTGCAAAGAAAAATGCTTTCAAAAACTCTCCCAATGATGGCTACTACAACAACTCTTGGAAAAAGAAAAAAGCTTTTTCAAAACTTCCTTCTAAAGATTCTTCTTTCAAACCTAAGGAGACTAAGCCTTCTACTTGTACTCCTAAATCACCAATCAAATCGTGTCTAGTAAGAAATGTTTTAAATGTTTGGGATATGATCACATAGCTTCTAATTGCCCTTCTAAAAGAAATATGTTTGTGCATAATGGGGTAGTAGTTAGTGAGCATGATTCTGATTCATCTAGGAATTCTTCACCTTTTAGGCCATCAAGTGAGCATGAGCGAATGTCCACTTGAAGGAGATTTTTTGGTAGTGAGACGTCTTCTTGGTCAAGTTTTACAACCCTTTGATGAAAGTCAAAGAGAAAATATTTTTCATACAAGATGTCTCATTAAAGACAACATTTGTTAGTGGATGGGGGTAGTTGTGCCAATGTGGCTAATACAAGAGTAGTAGATAAGCTTGGGTTGTCTACTATCTCTCATAAAAAGCCCTACAAATTGCAATGGTTAAGTGAGTTAGGCGAGATCATTGTTAATAAACAAGTCCTCATACATTTCTCTATTGGTAAATACAAAGATGAGGTCTTGTGTGATGTTGTTCCAATGGAAGCTACACATGTTCTTTTGGGTAAGCCATGGTAATTTGATAGAAAAGTTTTTCATGATGGCTTGACCAATAAACTTTCTTTTGACTTCCATGGACACAAGGTTATTACAATCTCTCTCTCCAAGAGAAGTCCATGAGGACCAAATTCTTATGAAGAAAAAGAGGGAGAGTGAAAATACAAAAAGTTCTAAGAAGACCCTTATTATTTCTAGCCATGCGGTCAACAAGGCAATAGTTTCTCACAATCCTATCTCTTTAGCTATTCCTAGACCTCTTGAGTTAGAAACACTTGAGGATAGTCCACATTGTTTGGATAATTTGGTAGAGGAATTTCATGATGTGTTTCAAGATCCTCCTAAAGGACTTCCACCTTTAGGAGGGATTGAACACCAAATTGATTTAATTCTGGGAGCTTCTTTACCAAATCGTCCCGCATATAGGACCAACCCAAGTGAAACTAAAAAGATTCGCTAACAAGTTGAGGAGTTAATTGCCAAAGGGTGGGTTCAAGATAGTATGAGCCTTTGTGCCATGCCTATCATACTTGTCCCTAAAAAGGATGGGTCATGGAGGATGTGTTCGGATTGTAGGGCCATAAACAACATTACAATCAAATATAGGCCTCCCATCCCTAGGCTAGATGATTTGTTGGATGTTATTCATGGTTCACAAATTTTTACCAAAATTGATCTTAAAAGTGGGTATAATCGAATTCGTATTTAACCGGGAGATGAATGGAAAACTGCTTTTAAGACCAACTTTGGCTTATATGAGTGGTTAGTTATGCAATTTGGTTTAACTAATGCACCAAGTACATTCATGCGTCTCATGCATCATGTCTTAAGACCATTCATTGGCAAGTTTGTGGTCGTTTATTTTGATGATATCCTCATTTATAGTTTGTCTTTGGGTGATCATAAAATGCATGTTAGAAAAGTGTTAGAAACCCTTGGGAAAGAACATTTGTATGCTAACCTTGCTAAATGTATGTTTGCGCTTGATCATATAGAATTCCTTGGGTTTGTTGTAAGTAGTAAAGGGGTGCATGTACATCAATCAAAGGTTGTAGCAATTCAACATTGGCCAACACCCACCAATGTGAATGATGTACGAAGCTTTCATGGCCTTGCTTCTTTTTATAGAAGGTTTGTGAAAGACTTTGGTACAATTGCCGCACCTCTCAATGACATAGTAAAAAGGATGTGGTTTTTAAGTGGGGAGAAGAGCAACAAAAGGCTTTCGACATTTTGAAAGAAAAATTAACTAATGTTCCCATCTTAGCCCTTCCTAATTTTACTAAAACATTTGAGATAGAATGTGATGCTTCAAGTATAGGCATTGGGGCTGTTCTCCTTCAAGAGGGTCACCCCATAGCTTATTTTAGTGAGAAATTGAAAGGTAGTCATCTCAATTATTCCACTTATGATAAAGAATTATATGCATTTGTTAGAGCTTTGTATACTTGGCAACATTATATTTTTCCTAAAGAATTTGTGATTCATAGTGATCATGAATCTCTTAAATATTTGAAAAGCCAAAACAAGCTTAATAAGAGGCATGTTAAGTGGGTGGAATTCCTTGAGCAATTTCCTTATGTGATCAAACACAAGCAAGGCAAAATTAATATTGTAGCCGATGCACTTTCTAGACGCTATACCTTGCTAAATCTTTTAGGTACCCAATATCTTGGGTTTGATCACATCAAGGAACTTTATCATGATGACCTTGATTTTTCTCTTATCTATCAAGAGTGTGCTAAGGGAGGACATAAAGATTTTTTCATACAAGATGGATTTCTTTTTAAAGGTAGAAGACTTTGTGTACCCCAAAGCTCTATTAGACAATCTCTTGTTAGAGAAGCACATGAGGGAGGATTAATGGGACATTTTAGGGTAGCTAAAACTTTAGATGTTTTACACGAGCATTTCTTTTGGCCTCATATGCAAAAATCCGTTCATAACTTGTGTGATAAATGTATTGCATGTCGCAAGGCTAAATCTAGAGTGCAACCCCATGGTTTATATACCCCTCTTCCTATCCTTACAATGCCTTGGGTTGATATTTTTATGGATTTCATCTTAGGACTACCCAAGACATCGAAGGGTAAGGATTCCATCTTTGTGGTAGTGGACCATTTTTCAAAACTGGCTCATTTTATTCCATGCCACAAAGTGGATGATGCGTGTCATATTGCAAATCTCTTCTTTAAGGAAGTTGTTCGTTTACATGGACTTCCTAAAAGTATAGTATCCGATAGGGATTCCAAGTTCTTGAGTCACTTTTGGAGGACCTTATGGGGGAAACTTGGCACAAAACTTCTATTTTCTACTACTTGTCACCCCCAAACTGATGGTCAAACTGAGGTGGTCAATAGAAATTTGGGCCAAATGTTGCGATGCTTTATTTCCGGGAATCCAAGGGTTTGGGAGAATTTATTGCCACATATTGAGTTTGCTTATAATCGAGTAATAAATTCTACCACATCCCATTCTCATTTTGAGGTTGTGTATGGGTTCAACCCCCTAACACCTCTTGATCTTCTTCCTATTCCTATACTTAATGATGTATATTATGCAAGGATGGTTTTGAAAAGGCTTCTTTTATCAAAGATTTGCATAATGACATTAAGTTACAAATTGAGAAGAAAGTTGGCAAGTATGCTGAACATGCCTACAAAAGGAGAAAAGCATTATTATTTGATGTTGGTGATTGGGTTTGGCTTCACTTGAGAAAGGATCGTTTTCCTAATCAAAGGAAGTCCAAAATTTTGCCTCGTGGAGATGGACCTTTTCAAGTCCTAAAGAGGATTAATGATAATGCTTATGAGTTAGATATGCCTGATACGTTTCTTGGTAGTCATACTTTTAATATCAGTGATCTAACTCCTTTTTCTGTAGGTCTTCAGAATTCTTGGTCGAATTCTCTCCAACTCGGGGAGTATGATGGAGATAAAAAAGAAGAAGAGAATGAGGTTGAATTTCAAGATTCTCAAAGACACATTAGCTCATTATCCTTTTTACCTCAAAGGATTACAAGGAGCAAAGCTAAAGAGTTAGGTAGTAGGCTTCAAATGTTTTCTCTTTTTATAGTTTCTTTTATATAAAATTAGAAACACATAGAGTAGTGTTTAGGAAGGTGCTAAAGAGGGAAACCTAAGACACCTCCTTTGTATAGCACCTATAGGCGTTAGTTTTAGGAAAGATCTAGAAGGTGCCTCTTCACTCTCCATTTAGGCGCTAGAATAGGAAGAGTTAGAAAGCTACTTTGCAAAGCTTCTCTTGTAAGCTTCCTTTAATAGTGACCGGTCCTCCTCCCTATAAAAGGAAGACTTAGGTCTTTGAAATAATAAGATTGATTTTGTGAGTATTGAACCTCTCCCAAATTGGTGAGTGAATTTAGAGAGACTTGTGTCTTCTTCTTTTCTAGTCTTATCTTGAGTGAATTCTTGGTCTCTCAAGTGGCGGAAACTACACTCATCTTGAAGCCAATCATCCTTCAAGTGGCGTGCACATTTCCAAGAGCTCCATAAGCATTTCCAAGAGCTCCATAAACATTTCCAAGAGCTCCAAGTGGTGGCAACTACACTCATCTTGTGTTTATATTCGGTAGTTTTATTTAGTTTGTTGTTCTTGTGGTTTTAATTGTGTTTCCTTGAGTTTTAATCGGTTCATTTGTGTTGTTTCTTGTTTTAATCGGTTCATATGTCCAAAAATTGGGTTTCTATGTGAGTTTGGCTTGGTTACTTGTGTTTTGGTGAGTTCTTGAATGATAAGAACATTGATCCAATTCTTAAAAAGTGCCTAATCATATTCCAACTCTTGTTGAATCCATAACATGTTCATATCATATCTTCATCATGTTATTGGAATCATATCACAACCCCTCCCTTGTTTGTAAGTCAATGTAGAGGATAACCTGGTTCACCAATATCACTAGTAAGACATCTCCGTCGTCCTTAAAGCCAAAGGTAGAGTCGTCAGGAAGACCTTTCCCTTATCTTGCAAGACGAAGATCGGAGCAACGAGTGAGGATTGTTCTCATCCTCGTGTGACAAAGGTGAGGCTGGTTAAGGGTGTGCACACACATCACTAGTACCTTAAAGACGATAAAGGTCGTGAGAAGTTAAAGCAGGTGGGAAGAAGCGTGCTACCTAGAGTATGAATGTTCGTCCAAGGGCGTTTTTAGTCAAAGTTAATACAAGTGAAACTGCTAACAACCAAGACAGAGCAGATTAAAGAAAGACATATATTCATAAATAAAGACAAGGCCTGAGGAGGTATCCTCGTCTTTTGTTAGCCTATTGCCAACTGGGGTTGGTTTAGATGAGTTGGGAGCAGAGGTGGCAGGGGGAGGAGGGTTTGAAGTACCCACGCTGACAGCAGCAACCCTACACTTGGCAAGCAACTCGGCTAGTTTCTTCTTCTTCTCCTCGTTAAGGGCCATGTCTGCATAGAAACAACAAAGGATAAGAAACTAAATAACATGCAATTAGCAAAAAATATGAAGCAGAAATAAGAAAGGTACCAATATAGCTCTTGAGAGCCTTGGCGCAGAACTCGAGCTTGATCAGCTCAGCAATATCAAACATTGTGCCCAAGCTTGAGAGAAGCTGGCACATCTCACGATCAGAAGGAGTCAAGTCCTTAAGGCTTCTGGGTTTCTTGACTTCTGGTTTCTCCATCCAGTAAAGCGGGAAGCCATCCAGTAGGGTGGGGTCGTGGATGTTGCAGCATATCGTCAAGAACTTCTTCTTGAAGCCCTTATAAGATTGTTGAAAGAAAGTCAGGAGGACTCTCCCCGCCACTCTGTTGAAGCTTAACCATAGCTTCTTCCCCGGATTCTTAACCTTAATGAAGTAGAGGAAGACGTCAAAAGAAAGTGAGTGGCCAAGATGGTCATAGAGGATTACGAAGGCTCGCACAAAAGCCCAACTGTTAAGGTGCAGCTGGGCAGGGGCCACATTGACCTCTGTGAGGAGAGCGCGCTCGAACCACGAGAAGGGAAGGTAGAGTCTGAGTTGCTTGAAAACGGTAGTGTAAATGAAGAAGAAAGGCTCGTTAGGATTCACGCGATCATCAACACATACGGGGACGCCTTTCCTGCAAGGTAGGACCTTCAGGTATACGTCGAGTTCCTTCCCGAAGACATGGAATTTTTCGTGGGATTCACCCCGTTTGTATGTATCTATGTCCTTGTGGAAATTCAATTGGGAAGTCTCGACCAAAAGTTCCTCTGGAGCCCAGTTGCAGAGGGTTTTGAAGTTAACAGAAGGAGGAGGGTTCAGTGTTGTTTTGGTTTTGGCCATCTCGAAGAAAGCTAAAAAGGAAGAACAGAAAGGAAGAAAGCGAAGGTTCAAAAGAAGGCGATGGCGTAACTCAGTAAAGCCAGAAAGACAAAGACTCGAGAATGAAGAACAGAGAAAACATAAAGTGCATAAAACCTTAAGAGCGGAAAACATAAAAAGTCCCAGAACAATTATAGTATGTTATGAGCAGCGAAATCATAAAGCAAGAGCAAACAATGAGTAAAGATCATACCTTTGATCAAGTAGGGTTTGAAGGTATGAGTTTTGAAAGAGGAAGAGAGAGCATTTCAAACGAGAGAAATGCTTGGGAAATGATTTGCTTAAGTGAAAGTAATGAAACAGTGAAGAGAGCGTAAGGGTTTAAAGGTTTACACAATATACGAAGAAACGCAAGCGCCAACGAGTAATAGCCGTTGATCTTGCCACGTGTACGCTAATTTAAAAAAGTATGGTGAGACGTCACTTCGGTGTATTGTTCACATCCTGTCACCCAGTGCCACATAGGTCGCCTGGGGCTATCACTTAGTTTGTTTGCTGAAACAAGTTATAGCTCGAGACTGGGGGGCTTGTGTACCAACCAATCCTCGGACATCGACGTTAGGGATCGACATCGGACCTCGCCAATAGAGGGAGAGATCGGACGTCGGTGGTCTGAGCAGTTATATTGGGCCACGTAAGGTGGGCCCCAGAATTACACTAGTTACTAGTTAAACATCAGTGATGGGAGGAAGCCCTAAGACACGAGGGATCCATGCAGGTGGTGTGTATAGCACATTCAGGCGCAACACAAGTAAATAGTTCTTGGAGGCGCTAAGGTCCGCCAGGGTTAGGGTCTCCAAGGGAAGCTGCATGCATGGCACATGAATACTTAGGGCACCCGCAGAGCAAATGGCCCCAGAGATTTGGTGCTCAAGTTGGTACCCAGGCGACCATACTGTTAGTCGTTGCACTCCAGTTAAGGAAGTCCTATGTGCCAGATTATGCTAAGATTGTGTAATAGCGACGCATGGACATTCTCAAGGAACCCTAGACATGAGTAATAGAACAAAGGTAAACCGTAGTTTCACCCTATATAAAGGGTGCTAAGAGCCCTAACAAGGTACACAGTTTCTAAGACTGGAACTACTTTATGCACTTAGTGTTTCTTTTCCCTAATACTGACTTGAGCGTCGGAGTGCAAACGAGCGTCAAGGCGCCCTTTGTCATTGTAGGTGAGAGATTCTTCGATCAAGGAAATTCGATTCTTGTACCGACCAGGTCATCAGGTGTGATGACGAGGACAAGAGAAAGGTAGGTGGTCAAGAAGTCAACGTAGTCGCCGTATGTAGAAGCGGCGTTCTGCAGTATACATAATCGGTTATCGCCGAGATGTGTCACCGCCAAGATGGGTCATCGCCCATCGCCTAAGAAAGACGTCGCCCAAGTGAGACGTCACCCAAGAGAGGCATCGCCGAAGAGAAGCATCGCGCAGAAGTAAGACGTCGCCGAGTAAGACGTCGTTGAGTAAGACGTCGCCGAGTAAGACGTCGCCGAGTAAGACGTCGGCTAAAGTGAGACATCGCCCCAAAGTAAGACATCGCCCTAAAGTTGGGTGGCGGCACTCTGGGACCCTCCACACAGAATAAACGATCGAGTCAAAGGGGCATGTGGCAATGCCCACGTGCTCATTAAAGATATCCAGGGAAGGCTGCATGCATGACACGTTATTAGTTAGGGCACCCACGAAGTATGATGGCGCGAGAGATACAACGCTCAAGTTAGAGCCCAAGTGGCCACAAGGTTATTGATTGCACTCCAGATAAGGGAAGTCCATGTGCCAGATACACTCAGATCCTAGGAATAGCGGCGTAAGGACCTTCTCCAAGGAACCCTAGATAATAGCAAGCAACGCAGAGGTAAACCCTAGTTTTCACCTATATAAAGGGCACGAAGAACCCTAGTAAGGTACACTTTGACAGTTACACGAGTTTTAACCTAATTCTCATAGTCACACAGAGCGCAAACCCTAGTTGTCTTCGCAGCACCCCACAGTGAGCACAAGGCAATTAGGGCAACACAATTTAGCCACACAGTTTCAGTCATTGAGATTATCATACAGTTTTCAGTCACTTTGGTGTTTCTCCCTAGCTGACTTGATCGTCAGAGTGCAAACGGCCGCGAGGGCGCCCCTTTGTTCTTCTTTTTCATGTACTCATAGACGAGGAAGAACGAAGGTGCCCTAGCTCATTAGGACAAGCCACGCATAAAGACGACCCAGGTCAACCGGGAAGAACAATTCTCAAGCAGAGATAGGAGGGCCAAGGGATTGTCGTTTGAGTCTACCAGCGAGTGAGTCAACCAGCCAGAACAAGTATCTTAGAGTCTTTTTGTGTGCCTTTTTCTTGCTTGTCTTCCATTTCAAGTTTTGTCAATCTTTTTTTCAAATTTGGTTTAGCTTTTCTTGCTTAAGCTTTTCTTGTTTGTCTTTTTTTTTCCTTAAGTTTTGTGGTGATTTTACTTTGAGCAAGTGTTGAAGGCTTTGACCTTTTTCATTTGAGAGTTTTTCATCCACAAGAAAGACCTTTGCTAAGGGAGGAAATTTCTTTCTTTGAGTGCTTGGAGTGATCTTGATACAAGTGGCGCAACCTTGATTTTTACTTCCTAACTTCTTTTTATCTAATTGTTTGTCACTTCTATTTTAGGGCTCATATTTCTTCAAGGAAATCTTCAAAACCCCAATCTCCCTAAAAGGCATTCCTTATAGGTGAATTGGCGGCGGCCAAAAGATCTTTAGCACAAAAGGATGAAGAGATGAGGCAATTGGAGGAGAGACTCCAAAGCTAGAATCGGCCTATGATAGACCCCAAAGAGGAAGAAGATATAATCCAAGGCGTGAATCAAGAAGTTTTCAACACTATGGTAGCCAAGAAGAAGAGGACGAATGGAGAGTGCATCAATTTGATGATATGCGCCAACATGTGGCAAAGCCTTCTTTACCATTTGTAAAAATTCCTAGTTTTAGGTGGGGAGGTGATCCCAATATTTACCTAGGATGGAAGGCTAAAGTTGAACAAATCTTTAACGTACATGAGGTCCAAGAAGACCAAAAAGTTAAGTTAGCCTCCTTAGAATTTTTGGATTATGTCATGTAATGATGACACAAAACTGTAATGGACATTGGACATAACAAGAGGTCAGCCGTGGTCTCTTAGGATGATTTAAAGTTATGCATGCGCGTTAGATTTGTTCCTCCACACTATAGGGAAGAGCTCTTGTTGAAGCTCCAACGACTTCAACAAGGAACACAAAGTGTGGATGATTATTTTAAAGAACTTGAAACAACATTAACAAAGGTTGACATGCATGCAAGTGAGGAGTAAAAAATGACTTGATTTTAAGTGGCCTAAGAAGGGATATCCAAGATGTGGTAGAACTCTATGAGTACTCCTCTTTAGAAAAGTTGGTTCACCTTGCCATCAAGTTAGAATCACAAATTTCAAAAGAAAACCTCTTTTAAAAATTCTCATAATGATGACTTTTAGCACTCATCTTGGAAAAACAAAAACAAGTCTTCTTCAACTTTTCCCTCCAATTTTGTTAAGGAGTTCACTTACAAACCTAGGGATTCTATACCCTCCACTTCAACCCCTAAATCCCCTACTAAAACATCAAGTAGAAAATGCTTTAAATGTTTAGGTTTTGTCACATTGCTTCTAATTGTCCTTCCGAACGCAATATGATGGTGCATGAAGGGGTAGTCCTAAGTGACCATAGTTCCCAAAGATGTAGGTCTCCTAACTATTCTAGATCCCCAAGTGAGGAAGAGAGTGGGAATCCATGTGAAGGCGACTTATTAGTAGTGAGGCGTATGCTAGGACAAGTTTTAAAGCTCTTTGATGAAAGTTAAAGAGAAAATATTTTCCACACTAGATGCTTCATTAGTGATAAGTTGTGTTCTTTAATTGTGGATGGGGGTAGTTGCGCAAATGTGGCAGCACAAGAGTGGTAGATAAACTTGGATTGCCTACCATCTCTCATGCCAAGCCTTATAAACTTCAATGGTTAAGTGAGGAGGGGGAAATCATAGTAAATAAGCAAGTCCTCATAGCCTTTTCTATTGGAAAATACAAGGATGAGGTCTTATGTGATGTTGTACCTATGGAAGCTACTCATATTCTTTTAGGTAGGCCATGGAAGTTTGATAGGAAAACTCTTCATGATGGCCTTACCAACAAAATTCTTTCACCTTCCATGGGCATAAGGTCACACTAAAATCTCTCTCACCAAAAGAAGTCCATGAGGACCAACTTAAAATGAAAGGGAAGAGAGAAAAAGATAAAAATAATTCTAAGAGAAACCTTCTCATCTCACCACAAAAGGTCAAAAAGGTAATGCTTTCCCAAAAGTCTATCTCCATAGCTTTCCCTAGGACCTTTAAGAGTGAGTCGGCGGTAGATAGTCCTCCATGCTTAAAAAATTTGGTAAAGGAATTTAAAGATGTGTTACAAGATCCCCCTAAAGGATTACCACCTCTAAGGGGCATTGAGCACCAAGTAGACTTCCTTCCCGGTTCTTCATTACCAAATAGGCCAGAATATAGGACCAATCCAACCGAAGCCAAAGAAATTAAACAACAAGTAGAGGAATTAATAGCTAAGGGGTGGGTGCAAGATAGCATGAGTCATTGTGCTATGCCTGTGATTCTTGTCCCTAAAAAGGATGGGAGTTGGAGGATGTGTACGGATTGTCGCGCCATAAACAACATAACCATTAAGTATAAGCATCTCATTCCTAGATTAAATGACTTGTTGAATGAGTTACATGGTTCTCAAATATTTACCAAAATTGATCTTAAGAGTGGTTATAACCAAATCCGGATTAAATCAGGGGATGAATGGAATAGGACCAATCCAACCGAGGCCAAAGAAATTAAACAACAAGTAGAGGAATTAATAGCTAAGGGGTGGGTGCAAGATAGCACGAGTCCTTATGCTATGCATGTGATTCTTGTCCCTAAAAAGGATGGGAGTTGGAGGATGTGTACGGATTGTCGCGCCATAAACAACATAATCATTAAGTATAGGCATCCCATTCGTAGATTAGATGACTTTTTGGATGAGTTACATGGTTCTCAAATATTTACCAAAATTGATCTTAAGAGTGGTTATAACCAAATCCGGATTAAATCGGGAGATGAATGGAAAACCACCTTTAAGACCAAGTTTGGTTTATATGAGTGGTTAGTCATGCCCTTTGGCTTGACCAATGCTCCAAGTACCTTCATGCGACTCATGCACCATGTTTTAAGGTCTTTCATTGGCAAGTGTGTAGTGGTCTATTTTGATGACATTCTTATCTATAGCTCGTCTTTAGAGGATCATGAGGAGCATGTTAGGCAAGTGCTAGAAACCCTTAGGAAGGAGAAATTGTCTGCTAATTTTGCTAAGTGTATGTTTGCAATAGATCATATAGACTTCCTAGGGTTTGTAGTGAGTTCCAAAGGGGTGCATGTAGATAAGGAAAAGGTTGTAGCAATTAGACATTGGTCAACACCCACCAATGTTAGTGAGGTACGAAGTTTTCATGGACTTGCTAGTTTTTATAGGCGGTTTGTGAAAGACTTTAGTACCATTGTCGCACCTCTAAATGCCATATTAAAGAAGGATGTGGTGTTTAAATGGGGACAAGACCAAATCGAAGCTTTTGAAACTTTGAAAGATAAATTCACTAAAGCCCCCACTTTAACACTCCCTAACTTTGCTAAGACATTTGAAATAGAATGTGATGCCTCAAACATAGGAATTGGGGTTGTCCTCATTCAAGAGGGCCACCCCATAACTTATTTTAGTGACAAACTCAAGGGGAGTCATCTCAACTACTCCAGCTATGATAAAGAACTTTATGCTCTTGTTAGAGCCTTGCAAAATTGGCAACACTACCTTTTTCCAAAGGAGTTTGTGATACATAGTGATCATGAATCCATTAAATATTTGAAAGGCCAAAGCAAGCTCAATAAGAGACATGCTAAGTGGATGGAGTTCATTGAGCAATATCCTTATGTGATCAAACATAAGCAAGGTAAAACAAATGTGGTTGCGGATGCTCTTTCAAGAAGGTATACCTTGCTAAATGTTTTGGATGTTCAATACTTAGGTTTTGATCACATAGAAGAAATCTATAAAGATGAACTTGATTTCTCTCTCATTTATCAAGAGTGCTCAAAAGGAGGACACAAAGACTTTTTCATACGTGATGATTTCCTTTTTAAAGGGAAAAGACTTTGTGTTCCCCAAGGGTCTTTACGACAATCTCTTGTTAGAGAGGCACATGAGGGTGGTCTTATGGGACACTTTGGGGTAGCTAAGACTTTAGACACATTGCATGAGCCTTTCTTTTGGCTCCACATGCGCAAATCCGTACATAGCTTTTGTGACAAATGCATATATAGCATGTAGGAAGGCTAAGTCTAAAGTGCAACCCCATGGTTTATGTTCCCGCCGGTTGACCAAGGTCGTCTTTGCAAGTGACTTGTCCTCGCGAGCTAAGGCACCTTCGTTATGCTTCGTCTGTGATACCTGAAAAGAAGTGAACAAAGGGGCGCCCTCGCGGCCGTTTGCACTCCGACGATCAAGTCAACTAGCGAGAAACATCAAAGGTGACACACCCTCTCAAGGTGGTCGAAAGCTATACTGAATCACTAAAACTGTGTTGCCCTAATTGTCTTGTGCTCACAGTGGGTGCGCAGCAAAAGCAACTAGGGTTCTGTCCTGTGTAAGACTGTGAGAATTAGTTTAAAACCCGGTCCCCTCCAAATTCCCCAAGGTCCCTTTTTATACACCTCTCGTGTTTAAAACGCATTCAAGCGCATTGAAAGCGTATAAGAAATATTCCTTGGAACGTTCGAATCTTAACTGAATTAACACGTACCTTGGCAAACTTTCACTGAAACATTTAATGAGCATGTGTTAATTGCCACGTGTCCTTCTGACTTGATCGTTACTCTGTGCAGAGGGCCTCATAGCACCGTAACCCAACTTAGGGTTAATCCATTGTGTGAGTCCTCCTTCCTTGAAGTGCATCTGGCGCGTGGGGTGACTTTCTGGGCGTCAACTCATGCGCTCTAGGCTCGAGTCACTCGCCTTGGGGGTGTATCCACCTTCCTCTCGTGCCATGCACGTGGTTCTCCCCTGGTCGTGGCCCTCTCATGGGTCGTATCTGTCCCAGGGTCTCCCAGCAGTGGCATGGATACTTCACTTGTCAGGTTACCCCCTGTACTAGAACTTATGACCTTGAGGCCTCCTTGTGGTGTCTTAGCTTGGTGCTTTTGTCTTGGCGACGCCTTAACCCGGCAACGCCTTTACTTGGTGATGCTTTAACCTGGCGACGCCTTTCTTAGGCGACGCCTTAGCAAGGCGACGCTCCCTATTGGCGACGCGTTAACCCGACGATGGCTCAGGCGGTCAATCTGTTGACTTTCTTCCTTTGGTCCCACGAGGGGTCCTACCACACGTTGACTTTGACTTTTTGGTCAATGCCCGGGGACGGGATGGTACACAAGCCCCCCAGTCTTGAGCTGACACTTGTTTCAGCGAAAAGACTAAGGTCTCGCCCATTACCTACGTGGCATTCTTGCTGACGTGACATTCCCTTGTTTAGTTTGACTTGACACTCCCTGAGAGTCTGACGTGACGTTTTCTGTGTTAAAGATGTGACGTCTTCAGTTGCGCTTTAATCTTTTGACACGTGGTTTGATCGCACGACCATCACTTAGCGCCTTTCGCACTCCTCAGGTTAAAGTTACATCTTTCAAAACACGCGCTCCCAACCACTATTTCATTCACTCTCCGCATTCTCTCCACTGTTCATCTTCCCCAACTCTCTCTGCAACCTTCGCTCTCTCTCGCACTTTTGATCTTCGAATCTTCAGATACCCAAAAAGGTATGACCTTTCTCCTTTACTGGCTCTCCCTATAGCTTCCGTACTGATATAACTGCCTGGGACTGTTTATTTTCTTTGTATTCCTTGTATTCTCTTCCTCATTTCTCTGCTTCTCCCCCCCTCCCTTTTGAACTTCTCGCGTGGGTAGGGGTTTCCTTAGGGTTTCTTCCCCCTTTTCTTCCTGCCCTTATTTGATGAACCTTTCCTCTTCTTCATTCTTCAGTTTGTTTCTCAATGGCACGCACTAAAACAACAGCCAACCCTCCACCCCTCTTCGTCAACCATAAGGCTCGGACTTGGTCTCCACCAAAGCTTGGAGGGACCATATAGGGGAACCAAGCACCTATGATCATCGCGCCTTTGCGAAAAGGCATGATAACGACATCACAGTGCTTCCTTGCACTCTAAGGGAGCCCGTGTGCGGGGATGAACGGGCC
Organism: Phaseolus vulgaris; assembly: GCF_000499845.2. NCBI lineage: Eukaryota > Viridiplantae > Streptophyta > Magnoliopsida > Fabales > Fabaceae > Phaseolus > Phaseolus vulgaris. The sequence goes on from NC_023759.2 coordinate 32,713,961, forward strand.
AACAACGGGGTCCCCTTTTTTTATTTTTATCCAGTGGTCTTCAAGCGTATTGGGATGCGCTTGCCATTCTCCTGATTTGAGAGGGAGTTGCTGACAGAGATCAACATCGCCCCAGCCCAGCTGCACCCCAACGGTTGGGCTTTCATCAAGGCTTTTGGTGTGTTGTGCGGGTTCTTCGGGTGTGCACCCTCTGTTGACGTCTTCCTACATTTCTTCGAAGTGAAGAAACATGGGAAGAGCCTCTGGGTGAGCCTCAGCAATATCCTCGGAAGGGTCCTTCTATCCCTATTCCAGCAATCCTTCAAGGGGTGGAAAGGAAAATTCTTCAAGGTTTGCTTCTCCGATTACAACCCCTCTGCCCTCGACGACTTTCCTCTATACTGGGTGAAGGAAGTAAAGACTGTGAAGCCCAAGTCATTGGACGAGCTGCCCTCGAACGACCGAGAGGCTTGTAAAATTTTGACCAGCGTGGGGGGTTTTGACACCGCCACCCTAATAAGCCTAGAGTATAACGCTGAAGCTCTAGCACAATACATAAGTATGAGTGTCTCTCCCTATGACCTTCTAGTCTCTGCCTCCGTTGGATTCTTGCTTGATACATGATTTGTCTGCTATTTTCGTGCTTTAGTTTTAGCTTGTGCTTAACCTCTGCCATGTTTGTCTCCTTGGTGCAGATTCTAAGATGGATAGGCAGCGACGGTTGCGGATGGCTCAGTTGTTGAGGCCGAAGGACGGGGCCTTGGCATCTGCCCCTCCGACTTCTGCTGCGCCCTCAGCTTCTCCCAACCCCCAATATCAATCTGCCACGACTCCGTCAACCCCATCAGTCCAAGCTTCTCCCCACCAGCCTCCAAGCTCCCCACTTCCCATTGCGGCCATGCCTCTTGCGCTGGCCGAGGTTGCTGCTCCCTCAGCCCCCCTTGACAAAGGGAAAATGGTGGTGGTGGTCATTGATGATGATGAAGATTCTGCTGAGGGGTAGGTCTTCAAGCATCAAAGGACAATTCAGCATGCCCCTCAACAAGTCACCTCGACCACTTCTTCCTCTCATAGGGCCGAGTCTTTGAGGGAGGATCCCCCTAGTGCCACTTCCCCTCCTCAACCGGCGAACTCGGAGGTTGAGACTAAGGCCACGACCATTCCTCCACCTGCTCCAGAGCTCCCTATTCCTATGCAAGATTCGTTGAGGGGGTTCCTGGCCAGGGAGTCCCCGGGTAGTCAAGCTGAAGGGGCCCAGAGAGAAAGCTTATACTACTACATGGGGGCCTTCATGTCTTGCGCCTACGCCTGGCACAAACAGTCCAGGGCCACAGCTGCTCAAAACTCTGCCTTCCAAGCACTGAAGAAGGAAGTTGCTTCCCTAAAAGAGGAGAAGGAGAAGCTAAAGGAGGAGAAGGAGAGGCTAGCCACCCACTGGCGGCGTCAGGAGGAAGCATACAAAGCCTCACTGAGGGTGGCACAGGAAGCGAGGGAGGAGGCTAATAAACGGTTGCACGAGGTGGCTCAATCCCAAGCAGAGCTCCTTGGTGAAGTGCTCCCCTTTCGCTAAAAAATCGCTGATCTTGAGGTGGCGGCGGAGACCTCTAAAACGTACCAGAAGAAACTCGAGGACCAATGCGTAGATCGGGAGCAGATGCTAGGAAAGACTGAGGTCGCCCTCGCGGACAAGACTGACGAATGCTCCCGGTTAACCACTGAGAATACCTCTCTCCAAGCCAAGGTCCAAGAGTTGATTTCTGCCTTGGCCTCCAAAGACCAAGAAATGACCGCTCAAGCCGCCGATTTCAAGGTTGCGGAGGAGAAGCTGCTAACGGAGGCCGCCACCAGTTTCGCCGAAGGGTTCGCAGAGGCTCTGGTCCAAGCTGCCTGCGCAAATCCTGGTATTGACGTTTCTGGTTGCAGCCCTCTGAGCAAAGTGGTTGATGGCAAAATAGTGCCCCTGGAGGCCCCCGAAGAATAGTCTTACTTCATGTTTCAACCCAATATTTGACGTGTATATAATTGCCTTTTGCTTAACTTGCCATTGTCATGAACCTTACCTGTAATTATTACTCTTGATTTATGCTTAAATGTTATCTGCTTTATCTTTGCATACTTGTGTCTGCTTCTGCTTTCTTTGTCGTATCGCGTGCCTTACCTTCGATACTCCCCTTCATCGTGTTCGACTTTAGCTCTTTAAGTAGCGCATGATCTCCTCTCCTACTCTCTCCTTTTGAGTCGTGATGCGTACCCTTCCCTTGGTCTCTCCACCAAGAAACTTACTTGGCCTTCGTATCTGCGAGGAATCTTCCCCATGAAAGCGTCGCCTGCCTCGTCATTGCCCAAAGGCAAGGAAGGATTTGGTCTCTACTATGGCCTCAGCATCGCTCAAAGGCGAGGGAGGACTATATCTATTCGTGTGCTGGGTGTCTATATTTAAGGAGGGACCTGCTCTGGGTGTCCTCAGTGTGTCTAAATACTTTGGGACAAAAGTCACGCTCTGGTACCCACGCCCATGGAGAGATCTAAACAATAGTATCGTATTGTCCATGGAGTGTCTAAAACACCAGGGCAACTCAACCCTTATCCTTTTGCGTTTGGTGCCCACGACTGAGGAGAGGCCTGCTATCGCAGCACCGTATCGTCCTCAGGGCGTCTAAAAACACCAAGGCGAAATGTTCTGAACATCAGACGTTGGGGCTAGCTATTCCTACCGGAGGAGGGGGCGTCCCGAAGGAATCCCTTGACCCCTGCTCAGGGACTAAGCGCCCGGGCTTTTAACTTATGCCTAGTATCTGACACCGGGGCCAGCTGTTCATACTTGAGGAGGGGGCGTCCCGAAGGAATCCCTTAACCCCTGCTCAAGGACTAGGCTCCCGAATTTTAACTTATACTAGACAAACCTGTTACCTTGCTCTGAACTCTACTTCTGCTCGATTATCTGGTGGCGACGCCTTGTGCAGGTGACGCCCTGCTCTAGTGACACCTTGTCTTGGCATCGCTATCTTGGCGACGCCTTATCTTAGCGATGCCTTATCTTGGCGACGCTTTATCTTGGCAACGCCTTATCTTGGCATCGCCTCATCTAGGCGACGCCTCATCTTGGCGACGACTGGTTTTGGTGACGACTGATCTTGGCGACGTCTCATCTTGGTGGCGCCTCAAGTTTTCGTCTTTGTTTCTTTAACCTTTGATCTTACATTCGAATGAGAGAAAACTAGAGCGAAAATATCTTAAACTTCTCTTTTCTTTATTTGGGTGACCTCCCTCGGGAGGGAAAAAGAGTGTCCCCTTTACAAACTTCAACTGGAATAACATCAACTGAAATAAAAATTTAAATTCGCCGCATTCCAGCTACGTAGGATGGGGCCCCCTTCTAAAGTCTCTTAGCTTACACGAACCATTCCCTTTGGCCTCGGTTATCCTGAACGGCCCAATCCACTTGGGGTGGGCCTTCCTCATTACCAGATCACCAACCTGGAACTGTCGCAACTTCACCTGGGAGCTGCACTGACGCTCCATTCTTCTCTTCACGACCTCAGCCTTAATTTTCACTTCTTCTCTAGTTTCAACTATCAGGTCTAGGTTCACCTTACTTTCTTCGTTGGGCTCTTCCGCCACGAAACCCAGGGGACGAGGCGAGCTCTCGTAGATCTCCACTGGGACCGTGGCGTCCGATCCATATACTAAGCTGAAGGGCGTCTCCATGGTGGAGGATTGAGGCGTGGTGTGGTAAGCCCATACAATCCTTGGTACCTCATCTGCAGGCGAGGCCTTTCCGTGTACTTCTTCCATCGGCGAGGCCTCGCTGTTTTTTCCTTCTGCATGTGTGTCTTTTATAGGTGTCGTCCCTAAGGTGGCTTCAACTGGCGTGGACTCTGCGGGCGTCGCGTCTTCCCACGATTCTAATTCTATAGGTGAATTTGAGACAGGTGGTCGCTCAATCACCATAACTACACCTCTCTTTGTTTTCAAACTATTCTCATAGCACTTTCGGGCCTCTTCTTGGTCTGACTTGATGACTATCACCTTGCCGCTAAGGTCTGGTAACTTTATCTTCATGTGGCGTGTGGAGGACACTGCCCTTAATCTGTTCAAGGCGGGTCTGCCTAACAGAATGTTGTAAGCGGAGTTGGCGTTAACCACCAAGTATCGAATGCCCTCGGTGCGTGTTGCCACTCCATCAGTGAACGTTGTCCTCAGTTCTAAATAGCCACGTACTTCTACTGGGTTATCTGCAAACCCATACAAGCACCCTGTATAGGGTCTCAACAGGTCAGGGGATAATTGTAGTTTGTTAAAGGTCGACCAAAACATGACGTCTGCAGAACTGCCTTGGTCGACGAGGACCCTATGTACCTTTCTTCCCGCTGTGACTACCGAAATGACCACCGGGTCATTGTCATGTGGGACGACGTCCCGTAGGTCAGCTCTTGTGAAAACGAGGTCTGACTCCTATGGGTCGTCCGGAAATTCTTCTGCAACCAAATTTATTGACCTTACGTATTTCTTTCGTTGAGAGGCAGTGGGTCCTCCCCCGGAAAAGCCGCCAGAGATGGTGTGGACTTCTCCATGAGTTGGGACTTCATGCGCTTGACCTTCCTCTGGCGTTGCCGCGTCTGGGGTCACAGTGGATCCAGTGAGATAATCCTTCAAGAAACCATTCTTCACGAGCTCATCCAACTGATATCCCAGCGCTAAGCAGTTGTTAATATGGTGCCCAAATGCTTCGTGAAATTCGCACCATGATTCCTTGTGATGTCCCAGTATCTTGTCAGACTTCACTGGTGGCCTCAACCTGTCAGCTATATTGGGCACAACGATGAGGTCTTTGAGTTCCACTACAAAGTTGTGCCTTAGTGGTCTATTTCCCTCTTTCCTCCCTTCTGCCCGACCCCTAGGCTGGGTCCTTCTTGTCTCGTAGGTGCGCTTCCTGTCTGGGTTTCTTCTCTCCGTGGCAGCTTCGTGGACCCTAGCGGGTTGTGTGCGTATCTGCGCCCTTGGTCGCGCAGGTGCAGCAGTCGTGCACTTCTCGTACGCCTCGCCCTCTGAGGCAATGTGTTCTACCGCTCGACGCCTTACTTCAGCGAAGGTCTTGGGGCGGCTGCGGTTTAGCGATTTACTAAAAGATCCAGGGCACACCCCCTTTCTAAATGCGTACACGATCATGGGCTCGTCTGTGGTACCCACCTTCACCACTTGTGCCCCAAAGCGACTTATGTACTCTTTCAGGGTTTCCCCTTGGTATTGCTTCACGACGAAAAGGTCGTACGAAATTGGGGTTGGGGCCCTGTTGGCTAAATACTGCTCTCTGAATAGTCGTGAGAGCTGTGCAAAAGACGTGATGTGACCCTCTGGGAGGATGATGAACCAATCCATAGCCATCCCAGTCAAAGTGCTCATAAAGAGCTTGCACCTTACGGCATCAAAACCGCCAACCAACATCATATGTGAGTGGAACGCAGTGAGGTGCGCCTCAGGATCCTCCATCCCGGTGAAGGTTACCTTAGGCCCCGTGAACATGTTGGGGATCGCTGTCTCTAGGATCGCTTATGAGAATGGTGTTGTGAATTCTCTAGGCGGGGAGGCAGTCTCAGGCTCGTCTACATCGCGCCATCCACGGCGTAACTCCTCGTTGGCACGGTGGAGCTCATCTTTTCTCGCCTGAGAAGCTGCGAGATCCGCCTGCATGCGCTCTTGCTCCGCTTTCGATGCTGCCATCGCTTCCTGTAGCCCTTGCATCATGCCCGCTAGTTGTTGCATGGTCATCTCTTCACTCCTAGAGTGCGCAGGTCTCATCTTCGTGACATTCTGGAAACCTTCTTAACTTATCTGGGCTTTGAGAACTGAAACTGAAAAAACTTGTGTAGTGGGGCTGATGTTTTATATCGGCCCCACGGTGGGCGCCAAATGTTCCCGCCGGTTGACCAGGGTCGTCTTTGCGAGTGACTTGTCCTCGCGAGCTAAGCCACCTTCGTTATGCTCCGTTTGTGATACCTAAAACGAAGTGAACAAAGAGGCGCCCTCGCGGCCGTTTGCACTCCGATGATCAAGTCAGCTAGCGAGAAACATCAAAGGTGACACACCCTCTCAAGGTGGTCGAAAGCTATACTGAATCACTAAAACTGTGTTGCCCTAATTGTCTTGTGCTCACAGTGGGTGCGCAACAAAAGCAACTAGGGTTCTATCCTGTGTAAGACTGCGAGAATTAGGTTAAAACTCGGTCCCCTCCAAATGCCCCAAGGTCCCTTTTTATACACCTCTCGTGTTTAAAACGCATTCAAGCGTATAAGAAATATTCCTTGGAACGTTCGAATCTTAACTGAATTAACGCATACCTTGGCAAATTTTCATTGAAACATTTAATGAGCATGTGCTAATTGCCACGTGTCCTTCTGACTTGATCTTTACTCTGTGCGGAGGGCCTCACAGAGCCGTAACCCAACTTAGGGTTAATCCATTGTGTGAGTCCTCCTTCCTTGAAGTGCATCTGGCGCGTGGGGTGACTTTCTGGGCGTCAACTCATGCACTCTAGGCTCGAGTCACTTGCCCTGGGGGTGTATCCACCTTCCTCTCGTGCCATGCACGTGGTTCTCCCCTGGTCGTGGCTCTCTCATGGGTCGTATCTGTCCCAGGGTCTCCCAGTAGTGGCATGATACTTCACGAGTCAGGTTACCCCCTACTGGTACTAGAACTTATGGCCTTGAGGCCACTTTTCTCTTCTTTTTGTTACTGTTCTGATCTATCGAGGCCCGAAGCCTCCTTGTGGTGTCTTAGCTTGGTGCTTTTGTCTTGGCGACGCCTTTACTTGGCGATGCTTTAACCTGGAGACGCCTTAGCAAGGCGACGCTCCCTATTGGCGACGTGTTAACCCGGCGATGCCTCAGGCGGTCAATCTGTTGACTTTCTTCCTTTGGTCCCACGAGGGGTCCTACCACACGTTGACTTTGACTTTTGGTCAACGCCTGGGAACAGGACGGTACAGTTTATATACCCGTCTGCCCATCCCGATTATGCCTTGGGTAGACATCTCCATGGATTTTATTCTAGGTCTTCCCAAGACATCCAAGGGTATGGATTCTATCTTTGTGGTAGTGGATCGATTTTCTAAAATGGTTCACTTTATTCCATGCCACAAAGTAGATGATGCTTGTTTTATTGCAAATCTCTTCACCCTTGATCGAATCCAAAGCATAGGCATTCTAAATCTTTTTAAAAGAAAAGTGTTTTTCAAACTAAGTGAAAAACAACCGATTGTTTTGTCGAAACAACCGATTATTTTATACTTAGATGTTTTTAGAAAAGATTGAAAACTGTTTTTAAAATGGTTGAGCTGTTAAAACCAAAACAACCGATTGATTCGAGGAAACAACCGATTGCTTGTTTTGGTACCATAACAAATGTTTTAACTGTTTACGCTCCAATCTTTAATGTTTTGACCAATCTTTTAAATGCAATGAATAAGTTTGTTAAGATTTGATAACAAACAACATCTTTGAATATATTCAAAAAAACAGATTTGAATAATAACAATTAACACAAGTTTTTGAGTTTTTCAAAGAGTTGAGATTGCTTAGAGATTGAGATTGATCAAAGTGTGTGAGATAGGATTTCTGCTTGTATTGATTTCAGATTTGTTTTTGTAACAAGTGTAATCCTTGTATTTTGTTGAACAAGTATCTTTGTGTGTTTGCTGAGAAGTGTTGTGTGTTCTTGAGGGGATCAAGATCAGCATTCTTAGTGTTGGTGTGTTGGCCAAGAGAAGTGTGTGTCTTGAGGGGATCAAGGTCACTTTCTTGGTTGTGGTGTAAGTGATCTAGGCTTGATTGCTTAGTGGAATTCCTCAGTGGTTTCTGAGAATACTGGATGTAGCTCTGGGTTTAGAGTGAACCAGTATAAACATCTGTGTGTATTCTCTCTATCCTTAAACTCTTTAAATTCAGTTTTAATATTTGCAAACTGGTATAAACAACCGATTGTTTTTGCGAAACAACCGATTGTTTTTCTGGTGCAGTTGCTTTTTGCTTTGTGTTTGGCAAACTGATTTTCTTTATCAATTGATTCTCGAAGAAATTTCATTCTTGACTTAAAAGTTTTCGAAAACCCTCTTTGATGTGATTCCAATAGCATAGAAGAGAATGATTCTTGACACTCTTAGGAATCAACTTTAGTTGAACAATTGTTAGGCACTTTTTCTTAGAATTGGATCAATGTTCTAAGTCAAGAACTCACCAAAACTAGAACCAAATTCAAACTCATATGGAAGTTCCAATTATAGTCAAATTGAACCGATTAAAGTGAAAGAAGAAGCAATTGCACCGAATAGAAATAGCTAAAAACTGAAATGAACCGAACATAAAGGCTAAAAATGAATAAGAACAACAATGAACAGCAAAGAAACAAAGGCACCGAACCAAAACTCCACAGAATTGAAAACTGCCGAACAGAAATTCAAGAACAACAAGCTAAACATGAACAATTGAAAAAGAAGGAAGGAAGGAGAGAAGAATGCTCATGAAGATGGATGAAAGGTTGGATGATCACGCCACTAGAAGGATGGTTGCTCCTAGATGAGTGTGCTGCCGCCACTTGAGGACACCATGGATCCTTCAAGATAAGACTAGAGAAGAAGGCTCAAAAGCTCTCCAATGCTCACTCAAAATTTGAGTATAGTTTCTTTACTCTAAATTCCAATCTGAAAAATACAAAGAGAGCACCTCTATTTATAGCCTAAGGTGCTGAAATGCAAGCTACACAAATTCAAAAACTCCCTCCTAGAAAGCTTCTAGAATCGGCGCCAAAAACAATGCATGAGGACGGTGTGACCTCTCCCTTCACTTTGGCACCTCCTATTCTACTCCTACACCTATCTACTAACGCACCCCCCCTCCTAAAGCTCCTAACTAAAGCCTAAAAGATGCTATAACAATAGAGGTTTCTAATGTTTCCCTCTAAGCACCTTCAACCAAAGAAATTACAAAAAGAGAAAATAATTGTCCCCTAGCTCCTAAAGCTTTGAACATGCTTCTTGTAAGCCTTTGAGGTGGGCTTTGACCTCCATGGGCGTCCTCCATTTGCGCCTCTACCTCTTCTTGATCTTGTTGATTGGCCTCCATGTCCACTTGAGCTCGATCTCCATCATACTCCCCGAGTTGGAGAGAATTCGACCACGAATTCTGGAGACCTACAGAAAAAGGAGTTAGATCGCTGACATTAAAAGTATGACTACCTAAGAATGTATCAGGCATATCTAACTCATAAGCATTGTCATTAATCCTCTTGAGGATTTGGAAAGGTCCATCCCCTCGAGGCATTAGTTTGGCCTTCTTTTGAGTAGGAAAGCAATCCTTCCTCAAGTGATGCCAAACCCAATCGCCCTCATCAAACAACAATGCTTTTCTCCTTTTATTGGCAAGTTCAACATACTTGCCAACCTTCTTCTCAATTCTCTTCTTGATGTCTTTATGTAAAGTTTTCACAAAAGAAGTTTTTTCATCCCCATCTTTGCACAAGACATCTCCAAGAAGGGGAATAGGAAGAAGATCAAGAGGTGTTAGGGGGTTAAACCCATGGACAACCTCAAAAGGAGAATGTGAGGTGGTAGAATTTACTACACGATTATATGCAAACTCAACATGGGGTAGTAAATTCTCCCACACTCTAGGATTCCCCGAAATAAAACATCTCAATAGTTGTCCCAAAGTTCTATTCACCACCTCGGTTTGACCATCAGTTTGTGGGTGGCAAGTGGTAGAAAATAAAAGCTTAGTCCCAAGCTTGCCCAACAAGGTCTTCCAAAAGTGACTCAAGAACTTGGGATCTCTATCGAACACTATAGATCTAGGAATCCCATGCAAGCGAACCACTTCTTGGAAGAAGAGGTTTGCAATGTGGCATGCATCATCCACTTTGTGGCAAGGAATAAAGTGAGCCATCTTTGAAAAACGATCCACTTCCACAAAAATGGAGTCCTTTCCCGTTGATGTCTTGGGTAAGCCTAAGATGAAATCCATAGATATATCTACCCAAGGCATTGAAGGGATAGGAAGAGGAGTATATAGACCATGGGGATGCATCTTAGACTTAGCTTTGCGGCAAGATATGCATTTATCACACAAACTATGAACATGTTTATGCATATGAGGCCAAAAGAAATGTTCATGCAACACATCCAAAGTTTTAGCAACCCCAAAATGTCCCATTAAACCCCCCTCATGAGCTTCTCTAACAAGAGATAATCTAATAGAGCATTGAGGAACACAAAGACGTTTTCCTTTAAAAAGAAAGCCATCTTGTATAAAAAAATCTTTGTGTCCTCCCTTAAGACACTCTTGAAAGATGAGAGAAAAATCAAGGTCATCATGATAAAGTTCCTTAATGTGATCAAAACCAAGATATTGAGAGCTTAAAAGATTTAGCAAAGTGTATCTTCTAGAAAGAGCATCCGCCACAATATTTACTTTGCCTTGCTTGTGTTTGATCACATAAGGAAATTGCTCAATGAATTCCACCCACTTAGCATGCCTCTTGTTAAGTTTATTTTGGCTTTTCAAATATTTAAGAGATTCATGATCACTATGTATCACAAACTCTTTGGGAAAAAGATAGTGTTGCCAAGTAAACAAAGCCCTAACAAGTGCATATAATTCCTTATCATAGGTGGAATAATTGAGATGACTTCCCTTCAATTTCTCACTAAAATAGGCTATGGGGTGGCCCTCTTGAAGGAGAACAGCCCCAATACATATGCTTGAAGCATCACACTCAATTTCAAATGTCTTAGTGAAATTAGGAAGTGCCAAGATGGGAGCATTAGTTAATTTTTCTTTCAAAGTGTCAAAAGCATTTTGTTGTGCTTCTCCCCATTGAAAGACCACATCCTTTTTCACTATGTCATTGAGTGGTGCGGCAATGGTACCAAAGTTTGGGACAAATCTTCTATAGAAAGAAGCAATTCCATGAAAACTTCGGACCTCATTCAAAGATTTCGGTGTAGGCCAATTTTGAATGGCCATCACCTTTGTTTTGTCCACATGGACCCCTTTGCAACTCACAACGAACCCTAGGAATTCTATATGATCAAGAGCAAACATACATTTAGCAAGATTAGCATACAAATGTTCCTTCCTAAGGGTTTCTAAAACTTGCCTAACATGCAACCTATGGTCATTCAAAGATAAGCTATAAATGAGAATGTCATCAAAGTAAACAACAACAAACTTACCAATGAAAGGTCTAAGAACATGATGCATGAGGCGCATGAAGGTACTTGGTGCATTAGTTAGACCAAAAGGCATAACTAACCACTCATATAAACCAAAGTTGGTCTTAAAAGCCGTCTTCCATTCATCACCCGGTTTGATACGGATTTGATTGTAGCCGCTTTTAAGATCAATCTTTGAAAATATTTTTGAACCATGTAATTCATCCAACAAATCATCTAGTCTAGGTATGGGATGCCTATACTTAATTGTTATGTTATTGATGGCCCTACAATCCGAACACATTCGCCATGTGCCATCCTTTTTTGGCACTAAGATGATAGGCATAGCACAAGGACTCATGCTATCTTGCACCCACCCTTTCTCAATCAAAGCCTCAACTTGTTGGCGAATTTCCTTGGTTTCACTTGGATTGGTCCTATATGCTAGACGGTTTGGTAAAGAAGAGCCCGGTATCAAATCAATTTGGTGTTCAATCCCTCTCAAAGGTGGAAGTCCATTTGGAGGATCTTGAAACACATCTTGGAACTCTTCTACCAAATTTTCCAAGCAATGAGGACTATCAACAAGTGATTCTACTCTAAGAGTTCTAGGGATGGCTAAGAAAAGAGGATGATGAGCCTCTATTTTCCTTTCAATTTCACGCCTAGACACAAGGAGTGTAGGCTTAGAACTCTAATCTTTTTTATCTTTTTCACTCTCCCTCTTTTTCTTCATGATAACTTGGTCCTCATGGACTTCTCTTGGAGAGAGAGATTTTAAAGTAATCTTGTGACCATGGAATTCAAAAGATAGTTTGTTGGTAAAGCCATCATGTAAAACTTTTCTATCAAATTGCCAAGGCCTTCCCAAAAGAACATGAGTGGCTTCCATGGGCACAACATCACATAATACCTCATCTTTGTATTTTCCAATGGAGAAATGGATGAGGACTTGTTTGTTGACAATTATTTCTCCTACCTCACTAAACCATTGTAATTTGTAGGGCTTTGTATGAGAGATAGTAGGCAATCCAAGCTTATCTACTACTCTTGTACTAGCCACATTTGCACAACTACCCACATCCACTATTAAAGAGCAAATGTTGTTTTGAATAAGACATCTTGTATGGAAAATATTTTCCCTTTGACTTTCATCAAAAGGTTGTGAAACTTGTCCAAGAAGTCTTCTCACAACTAACAAATCCCCTTCAAGTGGACATTCGCTCTCTTCCTCACTAGATGCATGAGAATGCAATGAATGCTTAGGAGAGATCCGAATCATGCTCACTAACTACAATGCCCTCATGCATGTTCATACTTCGTTTTGAAGGACAATTTGCAACTATATGACCATAACCCATACATTTAAAGCATTTAGTATTAGACGTTCTAGTGGGAGATTTAGGCCTAGAAGTAGATGGCTTAGTTTCCTTGGGTTTAAAAGAAGAATCTTTGGAAGGATGTTTAGAAAAAGAATTTTTGTTTCTCCAAGACTTGGAGTAGTATCCATCATTGGAAGCATTTTTGAAAGAGTTTTTCTTAGCAAGTTGGGCTTCCACCTTCATTGCAAGATGAACTAAAGAGCCCAATGATGAATACTCTTGTAACTCAACAATGTCTTGAATATCCTTCCTAAGACCACTCACAAACCTAGCAATCATAGCTTCCTCACTTTCTTCTAATTCAATTTTAAGCACAAGTGTCTCTAGCTCCTTATAATATTCATCCACATTTAGCGTGCCTTGTTGAAACCGTTGGAGTCTCAACATGAGGTCTTTCCTAAAATGTGGGGGCACAAACCTAGCGCGCATATGATCCTTTAAAGAGTTCCAAGAGTCCACGGGAGGACCCTTGTGATAGATAATGTCCTTTACAATTCCATGCCACCATTTCATGGCATAATCACTAAACTCTAGGATGGCTAGCTTAAGCTTATGATCATCTTGGATCTCATGGATCTCAAATATTTGTTCACACTTAGCCTCCCAATCTAAATATACATTAGGATCACTAGAGCCATTAAAACAAGGAAGCTTGACCGAAGGAAGCCTAGACTTTGCATCTTGATAGAAGCCATTGCCGTAATGATGTCTTTCCCCTTGATGATGATGTCTTTGTCCATGGACTTGGGGTGGAGTTCTTCTTCTCCTATGTTCATCTTCACGGCCAAAATCATTTGAAGAGGCTCTTGTTGAAGGTCTATGATGCTCATCATGGATTGAAGGAGATGGTCTAGCTTGTTGCACCTCCATCTTTTGCAATTTCTCTTCCAAGCGTCTAATGGTTCTTTGTGCTTCATGTAATTCACCAAGGATGGAAGCTTTGGAAGGAGAATTCTGCTTGTAGGATGCATCACTTGAAAATCCAGCCATTTGGAATTAAAAACAGCAAACACACAAATCAGCAAACAAGTTAAGAAATAAAATGAGCAAAAACAGTGAGTGTTTCAATAAAAAAAATGCTACAGTGAATTGAGGCACAAAAAGAGGTCACTCTCAAAGAATTAATGTTCTTGCACCAATCTGATCTTGAGGTCTTGGAATCCTCAAATGAAAGATGTCAAAGCAAGCACACCAATCTCAAAGGCAACCACCACAAAACCAATGAAACAATAAAGACAAACAAGAAAAGGTATAAGCAAAGAAAGGTAATTGCAAAAGGAATACTTTATGTAAGACAAACTCAAAGAGTAAGGAATGAAAGACAATCAAGAAAATAAAGAACTCAATGAGAAAGTAGGCACACAAAAGAATACTTAAGGAAAAGCACTAGAGTAGATGAAGAAAACAAAAAAATTAGCTACTGGAAATTTTATTTTTTTTATGCAAACTGTGCTTGATATTCACTGATTTAACTGGAATGATATAGAGCGAACTGGATTATGAAATTTAAACCACAGAAACTTCAAGATGTTAACTCAATAATGGCACTGGAATCACATAAAAACAGTAAGCCAATTAATTGAGATAAATTTTTCAAAATCGCTGCCAGATTACCGTATTCTTTTCGGCAGAATTGTACACTTTTTTTATTTTATTTATCATTTTTTGTGTACTTTGAATTTTTGAGTAATTCTTTTTTCTAATATTTTATAACACTTTGAATATCACAAATCCAGAATTTCAGCATTTTCCAGTGAGTAAATCAATTGAAATAAGGAAAAACAGTATGCACTTTTTTCAGAAACAGAGAAATCCTAATAGGAATGAAAAACAGAATGATGAACTAGCAAAGACATAATGGAAAATGATGTATAGGAACTTGTATAGGTCTAGAATACAAGCATGAACTCAAACTAAAACATAAAATGCACAAAGGATCAATATCAATTCAGAAAATTATATGACACTAAAGCAAGAAACAACAAAAACAATAAAAGTACTACAAGAAGTGATGACAATTATGGAAAAACAAGACTAAGACAAAACTTGTATGGATTCAAAAAGGAAAATACTCAAACATATGATAGGCACAAAAATTAAAACAGCAAGCAATACTCAAATAAGCCTAAAACAGTACCTTAAATTGCAAGAAAATGAAAGAGCTCTTGAAATTAAAGTGCTACACAACTCAAAAATTAAACAAGAACACACCTAAACTCTTGATACCACATGATGTGATTCCAATAGCATAGAAGAGAATGATTCTTGACATTCTTAGGAATCAACTTGAGTTGAACAATTGTTAGACACTTTTTCTTAGAATTGGATCAATGTTCTAAGTCAAGAACTCACCAAAACTAGCACCAAATTCAAACTCATATGGAAGTTCCAATTATAGTCAAATTGAACCGATTAAAGTGAAAGAAGAAGCAAATGCACCGAATAGAAATAGCTAAAAACTGAAATGAACCGAACATAAAGGCTGAAAATGAATAAGAACAACAATGAGCACCAAAGAAACAAAGGCACCAAACCAAAACTCCACAGAATTGAAAACTGCCGAACAGAAATTCAAGAACAACAAGCTAAACATGAACAATTGAAAAAAAGAGGAAGGAAGGAGAGAAGAATGCTCATGAAGATGGATGAAAGGTTGGATGATCACGCCACTAGAAGGATGGTTGCTCCTAGATGAGTGTGCTGCCGCCACTTGAGGACACCATGGATCCTTCAAGATAAGACTAGAGAAGAAGGCTCAAAAGCTCTCCAATGCTCACTCAAAATTTGAGTATAGTTTCTTTACTCTAAATTCCAATCTGAAAAATACAAAGAGAGCACCTCTATTTATAGCCTAAGGTGCTGAAATGCAAGCTACACAAATTCAAAAACTCCCTCCTAGAAAGCTTCTAGAATCGGCGCCAAAAACAATGCATGAGGAAGGTGTGACCTCTTCCTTCACTTTGGCACCTCCTATTCTACTCCTACACCTATCTACTAACACACCCCCCCTCCTAAAGCTCCTAACTAAAGCCTAAAAGATGCTATAAAAATAAAGGTTTCTAATGTTTCCCTCTAAGCACCTTCAACCAAAGAAATTACAAAAAGAGAAAATAATTGTCCCCTAGCTCCTAAAGCTTTGAACATGCTTCTTGTAAGCCTTTGAGGTGGGCTTTGACCTCCATGGGCGTCCTCCATTTGCGCCTCTACCTCTTCTTGATCTTGTTGATTGGCCTCCATGTCCACTTGAGCTTGATCTCCATCACTCTTTAAACAATTCACCCCCCTCTAGTTTAAAGCCATATATTCTAACAGCCATCTCTCTTTGGTAGGATGAGAATTGAAGATCAATAGTCTAACCTTGGAAGGTTGTTGACAAGTAGTGATATTGGCTCAAATTTGGAAGCAATTCACTATTATATTAATCTTGCAAATACATGAGAGAAGCCCTCTTATTTATAGTGTTTGGAGGACTGGAAATTCAAAAGAAAGTGGAGGGAAATTCAAATGAATTCCCTCCCAAAAGTGGCGCCTAAATGAGCACATGGGGAGAGGTGTGTCTAGTTTGTATGTTCACCCTATCCATCGACTTTCTAGATCAGCCTTGGGAAATTTAGAGGTTTTTAGAAACTCTAAGTTTACCTAGGTTGGTGTTTTAGGTGCCAAAATTATTTCTAAGAAAAATTACAAGTAAAGTTCCTATGCTAATTTTGACAAGAAATTAAAGTCTACTTTACACTAAAGTTTATGGCATTTGAACATGTATAAGAACGTTTCTCTGCCATCACTAGCAGCATTCCAGTCTTCTTGGATCCTCTTGGCCATAACTCTACTGGTTGGCCCAAATGTACCCTTTGGTGGGCTTGCATGTGGGCTTGTGCTTTGGCCTCTTCCATCATCCCCTCCCTCTTGAAAAGGATTTGTCCTTAAATCCAATGCTTTTTCGTCTTCATTATTATGTTGATGTATTGTGGTTGGATGGTTTTCGTCATCTCCTCCTTCTTGAGAGGATCTATCCTCAGATCTACAGGGTCGATCTCGAACATCTGCCTTATTCTTGCTTTGACAATTATGCTCGTCCTCCCGGATCAAATGTCCATATATGGGAGTCATCAAACAAAGCAAATGAGTTAGTTTGTGCAGTTCTATAAAAGTTAATTTTATTAAGTTGACATTCCTCTTGTTTTTGGAAACTTCTCATAATATTTCTCTATTTCTTGTTGTATTTGTTCTTTAATCCCCTCATGCATTTTTTTAATAAATTCAGCTTTTGTAGCTCCTTCCTTATACACAAAGGTATGTGGATTAGGAAGGGGTAACAAATCTAAAGGAGTAAGAGGATCAAACCCATATACAACTTCAAATGGAGAAATATTAGTAGTCTTGTGAACTACCCTATTGTATGCATACTCATCCCTAGAGTTGTGATTGTCTCTCATGATTACTCTAGGCATAGTAGAAAGAGCTATATTTTCAACTTCATTTTGACCATTCGTTTGAGGATGATAAGAAATTGAAAAGTTCAACTTAGTTCCAAGTTTTTCCAAATGAATCCTCAAAAAATGGTCTTCAAATTTTGGATCTCTATCTAACACTATGCTTGGAGATAAACCATGAAGTCTTACTACTTCTCTAAAGAAGAGCCTATCCACTACCATAACAATGGAATCAAAACCTTTTGTTGTCCTAGGAAGTTCTTATATAAAATTTATGCTTATGTCTTCCCTTGCAAAAGGTGAAGGAGCATAGAGTTCATGAGGCATTGCCTTAGAGATAGTTTTTAAACAAGAAATGCATCTATGGTAATGTCTTTGAACATCTTTCCTCATGCGTGGCCAAAAGAATTTTCCTTTTAAAAACTCTAGAGTTTTATCAACTCCAAATTGGCCCATGAGACCTCCTTCATGAGATTCCTTTACAAGGAGTTCTCTATGTGTTCCTTGAGGTATACAAAGTTTTCCTTCTTTAAAAAGATACCCTTCAGACACATAAAATCCTCCTTGTGCTCTATGTTCATACTTAACAAAGATGGATGCAACATCATGATCTTCTTTGTAAAGTTTGTTAGAAAAGATGGCATTAAACTAGAGGGTGGGTGAATGGTTTAAAGGGGTTTTCGCAAACTTTTCAAAGCTAGAATGAACTTATTTCAGAAACCAATTGATTCAGCAATTTAGTTAGCCAAAACAACAAGCAAAACTGTAATACTAGAAAAAACAATCGGTTGTTTCTTCGAAACTATCGGTTGTTTATACCAGCAAACAACAAACAAACTGAATTTAAAGAGTAAAGGATAGAGAGATTGTACACAGTTGTTTATACTGGTTCACTCCAAACTAGAGCTACATCCAGTCTTCTCAGAAACCCTGAGGATATCCACTAAGCAACCACCACTTGATCACTTACACCACTACCAAGAGAATGACCTTGAACACCTCAAGAAACACACTCTCCTTGGCCAACACTAAGATTGCTGATCTTGAACACCTCAAGAACACACAGCCAATCTCAGCAAAACACACACACGAATTGTTCAGCAGTTTACAAAGATTACACTTGTTACAGATGAATATCTGAAATCAATACAAGCAGAATCCTATTCAGCACCTTGATCAATCTCTCAACTCTTAAGCAATCTCAGAACTCTTTGAAAAACTCTTCTTGTCAAAAACTATGTTTCAAGATTCTTAATACATCAAAACAGTTTTTCAGAATATATCTAAGAATATAGTTTGTTATCAAATCTTAACAAACTCTTAATTGCATTTAAAATAGATTGGTCAAAGCATTTAATGACTGGAGCGTATTCAGTTAAAGCATTTAAAGCTCAGTCAAAGAAAACAGTTTTTCTGTTATGGTTTTAAAACAAACAATCGATTATTTCCTCGAATCAATCGGTTGTTTTGTTACTTAACAAAATACACCATTCAAAAACAGTTTTCAAACTTTCTCAAAACATCTAAGTGTAAACAATCGGTTGTTTCGACAAAACAATCGGTTGTTTCAACTTAGTTTAGAAAACATTTTGCTTTGTTAAAATTGAGATGCTAATTGCTTTGAGATTTAATCTAAGTGTTGATTACAACATTGAACTACCCCAGAACAAAGCTAAAAACAGCACAGCAACATCAAGCAAAGCAGAGGCTTCATCATCCTTCAAAGGATTGGATTCTTCAAAACATTGAACACCACTTGGTTCAACAAAGTTCTCTTATGTTGTCAAATCCAAGAATTTGGGCTCTCAGTTTTGAAAAGAGCACATGTCTTCTTGGAGAGCATCGACCACTATGTTTGTACTACCCTTCTTCTATTTGATGACATAAGGAAATTGTTCAAGGAATTCCATCCATTTTGCGTGGCGTTTGTTCAACTTATGTTGACCTTTCAAATATTTTAAAGACTCGTGATCACTATGAATGGCAAATTCTTTAGAAACTAGATAGTGCTCCCAAGTCTTTAAGGCCCTCACAAGTGCATAGAGCTCTTTGTCATAGTAGGGATAGTTGAGGGTGGCTCCATGAAGTTTTTCACTACAATAAGCAATTGGATTTCCACCTTGCAACAATACAGCACCTATGCCCACTCCCGATGCATCACACTCTAGCTCAAAAGTTTTTGCAAAATTTGGTAAAGCTAGAATGGGTGCATTAGTGAGTTGAGCTTTTAGCCTCTTAAAGGGTTGATCTTGCTTCTTGGTCCAACAAAATGGAGTGTCCTTCTTCACTAACTCATTGAGTGGTGAAGCTAGACTTGAGAAGTTAGGCACAAATCTTCTATAAAAGCTTGCTAAACCATGAAAGCTCCTAACATCTCCTACATTTTGTTGTGTTGGCCGTTCTTGGATGGCTTTGATTTTTTCGGGGTCAACATGTACCCCATTTTTGTTAGTTATAAAACCCAAAAACACTACACTATCAACACAAAAAGTACATTTATCACTATTAGCAAACAAACTATTAACTCTAAGAACTAAGAAAACATCCCTAAGGTGTCTTAGCTAGTCATCAAAATAAACTACTACATATTTACCTATGCAATCCCCCTTTAAGGATTCTTTTTTTATTATGCTTGTAGAGGGTGTTATAAGATATTCCTCATTCTTTCTAGATTCATCTTCTTCTTTTTCAAACAACCCCTCACTTGGCTTTTCTATTTCTTTCTTTCTTTTCTCATTTTCTTCACTCTCACTAGTTTCTTCTTCTTGGCTACTATATTCATCTTTGTCCCTTAAGATCATAGTTTTTTCATTGGGACAATGCGACGCTAAATGACCCTTACCAAGACATTTAAAACACTGAATTTCTCTAGCTCGAGTATGTGAGATATGCTTGTATTTGGGTAGGTTTTGGGAAGGTTCTAGAGATGTTTCTTTTATATGGTCTTCCCCTCTTTGGACCTCTTCCTTGTCATGAGATGCAGAATTTGAACTTTGTTTTTGACTTGATTGTTTTCTCAAAATTTGTTTTTCAACTTTAATGCTAAGTTGAATCAAGTCATTTAAATCTTTATAAGGTAAAAGTTCAACTTTGTTTCTTATCTCAAGTTTGAGACCACTTAAAAACCTAGATATGGTGGTATGGTTGTCTTCATTAATCCCTGCCCTTTTCATATATAACATCATTTGTTGCCAATATTCTTCTACACTCAGATTTCTTTGATGAAGTCTTTGGAGCTTGTCCATCAACTTCCTATTGTAATGTAAGGGAATATGGTGACATCTCAAGCCTCCCCTAAGGTCATTCCAATATGTAATGGGAGGGTCCTTGTGAAGATGTCTCTCTCTTTTTAGGGCATTCCACCAATACATAGCATTACTTTGAAAACTTAAGGTGGCTAAGGGTACTTTCTTTTCTTCACTCACATGGTTGCAAGCAAACAATTGTTCGACCTTCATCTCCCAATCTAGATATGTTTCTACATCTTCTTTTCCATAGAAATGAGGTAGCTCTATCCTAACCTCCTTTGGGTTTTCTTTTCTTTCCTTTCTAGCTTTCCTAGGGGATGGTTGATAGTATTCGTTAATTCTAAGGCTTTGTTTCCCAAAAGAATTATCTACCCTAGAGCTAGATGCATGAGAACGTCTTTTTTATTTGTTGTATTCATCCTTTTCTTTAACCATTTTCAGCTCTTTGATTTGTTCCTCATGTTCCAAATGTCTACATGAGAGTGATTGAAAGTCCTTTGCTAATTGTTTTAAAAGAGTTTTAATGGACTTTAGATCACTTTCACTAGATTTAGAAGAATGAGCTAACATGATTAAAGTTTTGTGTTAAAAGTAATTTACCTCAAGAAAGATAGGTGTAGTAATCAAGGTAGATTACCAGGAAAGGGAGGTGAATCATTAGGATCACTTAAGTACCAAGCCTTTCCTAGCCAGAATCTATCCTTCAAGACTTTCACAAAACTTTCTCTAAGTAATTTACTTAGATCACAACCTAGAATGAAAATACAATTTTATGCAAGAAGAATGCAAAGCAATTAAACAAAACAAAACAAGTAAACAATGCAAATCAATTAACTAAAACACAATTAAAGTTTACTAATTAGAAAGCTTTAAAGCTAGGCGTATCCTAAGGTGAGGCTTCTAGACACTTAGAGCCATTGAAGACACACTCACCGTCTAATGCGTAATTATTCCACTAATTAATCAAATTTTAATGCAATTACAATTCAAAGGAAATACAATAGAAATTTTGTTACAAAAGTAAAATTTAGAATTCCTATTCTATGCACTTCTTTTGCTTTTGGTACTCCTTCTTGTTTTGACTCTTTCTATTGGCACCCACTCTTTGTATGTTTTTGTAAACTCACTTGCTGCAGCATCCTTGCTCAACCTCTCAAGTTTAGTCAAGATCTTAGCAAAATTGTGGCCCTGGAATCACACCAAAACAATACACCAATTAATTGTGATAAAATTTTCAAATCTGTTGCCAAATTACCGTTTTTTTTCGCGCCAGAATGCACACTTTTTTCATTTGATTTATCATTTTTTTTCTATTTGGAATTTTGACTTACTTCTTTTTTTTCTAACACATCAACCTGTTTAGTTTTCATAATTTTTCTCCAACAAATTTTAATTTCATAAGCAAAAATAGCCAGCACAGAATTAAAAACAGAGGAATCCTAATTCTGGAATTAAAAACAGTTTTGAGAAACTTCAAAAACACAATGGAATTGATATGTGAAAACTTGTGTGGATCTATCACTCAAGCATGAACTCAAATCTAAAAGAAAAATGCACCAAAGGATCAAACAATTCAGAATATAAACTGGACTCAAAATCAAATCAAGAAACCAAATTAATCAAAAAAAGTACTACTAGGATTTGATGACAATTCTTGGAAACACATGACTTGACATAACATGTATAGATTCATAAAAGCAAAAGACTCAAAAGCCAAAACAGTTTGCACCGATTGAATCACAAAGAAATACTCAAATCCTACAAAAACAAAACAGTTTACCACAACATAAATGAACCTATATAAAATTTGCAATATAGAAGCTCAAGATCAATTTGAACATGCTTTCACCGATTGTATTGAACCAAACAACAACTAAAACAAAATCAAGACTCAAAACAGCAAGACAATAAAGAACACTAGAAGAACAACACGGAATTGAAATGAACACAAAATTAAAATCAAGATAAGGAACTTATCTCGTGAAGATCATGGCTCTAGATACCAAATGATGGAAAAGTGTTTTCATGCTTGGAGGATTGTTGGTAATCTTTGCATAAGATTAATGGAAGTCTACGGACAAGGCCCTCCTAGAAGGTGTGGTGGCCTTGGAGGTGCATGCTAGGTATGAAATGAGAGTGGTGAGGCCATCTCTCTTTGGTAGGATGAGAATTGAAGATCAATTAACCTTGGGAGGTTTTTGACAAGTAGGGATATTGGCTCAAATTTGGTAGCAATTCACTATTATATTAATCTTGCAAATACATGAGCCAAGCCCTCTTATTTATAGTGTTTAGAGGGCTGGAAATTCAAAAGAAAGTGGAGGGAAATTCAAATGAATTCCCTCCCAAAAGTGGCGCCTAAATGAGCACATGGGGAGGGGTGTGTCTAGTTTGTATGCTCACCCCCTCCATCGGCTTTCTAGACCGGCCTTGGTAAATTTGGAGGTTTTTAGAAACTCTAAGTTTACCTAGGTTGGTGTTTTAGGTGCCCAAATTAATTCTAAGAAAAATTACAAATAAAGTTCATATGTTAATTTTGACAAGAAATTAAAGTCTACTCTACACTAGAGTCTATGGCATTTGAACATGTATAAGAACGTTTCTCTTCCATCAGTAGCAGCATTCCAGTCTTCTTGGATCCTCTTGGTCATAACTCTAGTGGTTGGCCCAAATCTACCATTTGGTGGGCTTGCATGTGGGCTTGCATGTGGGCTTGTGCTTGGGCCTCTTGCATCATATTCTAAGTTCAAGAAGCTAGCCTAGAGGCTACAAAACTCCTGCTACAGCAACATTGGTGCCATTAGGAGTGATCATGGTGAAGAATTTCAAAATGAGAAGTTCAGTACCTTTTGTGACAAGTTGGGCATCTTTCACAACTTCTCTGCACCAAGAACACCTCAGCAAAATGGTGAAGTGGAAAGGAAGAACAAATCACTTGAAGAATTAGCAAGAACAATCCTGAATGAATCATCCTTACCTAAGTGCTTTTTGGCTGATGCAATAAGTACAACTTGTTATGTGATGAACCGTGTTCTTATCAGGCCCATTCTAAAAAAGACTCCATATGAACTGCTCAATGGAAGGAAGCCTCACATAGGAAACCTAAAGGTATTTGGATGTAAATGCTACATCCTGAACAATGGTAAAGAGAATCCTTGTAAGTTTGATGAAAAAGATGATAATGGTATTTTCTTGGTTACTCCCTATCTAGTCATGCATATAAAGTTTACAATAAAAGGCTTATGACTGTAGAGGAATATGTACATATTGTTTTTTATGAAACTAACAATGTAGAACAAAGACCAGCAAGGTTCAATACACAAGAAGATGACCAGAATATCTTTTTTAAGAATCTGGAAAACTGTACAGAAAATCAATTGGTTGATTCTGCGAAACAACCGATTGAAAATCTGCAACAGTGTGATCTTCCAAAAGAGTGGAGGATCCTCAGAGATCTCTCTGTAGAAAACACCATTTCTGTTGGGATTCTTTCATAAATTTTCAATAAGAAATTCTTTTTGGAAAATGTTCCATAAACTTCTTGCACTCCATGGCGCTCCTCTTTCCAAATTTGCGAAATTTTTCCCTAGTTTCTGCAATTTTATTGAGTTCATATTACGCTGAAAAGTTCTGAAAACACTTACACAAGTACTTTCATATGTTGTTTGTATCTAGTCAAAGAGGCATATCCAAAAATAAAACACAGAAAAAAGATATAAGGAAGAAAAGTCAGGACGTTCTGTTTTTGGAAAAACAAGTTTTCCAGTTCTGTTTGCTCTCGGTCTGGGACTTATTACGCCCTATTCCTTGGGTGTTAGATTTGAAATTTTTACCAGACATTCCTTATTGTGCGTATTGAGTTGTGGCTGAGATTTGAGCCTCAAATTCATTCCACAAGATTAGCAATGATTTTTTATTCATCATTGTCACGACTGTAAGGAATGTTCATTTCTGTGTGAAACTCTTTGATAATGCACTATAAACATCAAAATTACTTGGGAAGTGATTTGATAGTTGAGTATTTCTCATTAAAAATGTTAATACAATCATAATTAATTTCTTGGAGAATGATTATTTTTTTAGCCTATAAAAGAGATATATTCTTACTATATAACCTTAACGATGTCTAACAAATATAAATAATCCTGGACTTGAGCTATGAATATCCTAGTGTAAGATGTTATTTTAAACTAGTGATTTCTACTAATATGGTAAGTACTTTCTTGGACATCATGGTCTTTGTATTTCATTACACATGTACCAAAGTATGACTTCTTAAACATAAACACTATTTGTTACCATGATCCAAACTTATTACAAGGAACCTGTCATTTTTTTCTCAATTCAAATGACTTGTTTTAGTTGTAACTTGTTTTTATTTAAGTTATTGAATTAAAAAATTATATATATAAAGAGTTTTTTTTTTAACATTTTACTAATGAAAAAAAATAGATATAAACCATTAATTCCAATTGGAAGAAAACTAATTAAAAATTAACGTTGAGGCTCACTCACCGAATTTCTGTATCATTATTCAAACTTATCAAATATTTCATTTTATTATATAATTATTTACTTGGGTATTTCTACTTTTTTTTATATAAAAGTTTTCATGTTAGGCATCATCATTATGCAACTTGGCATTCCAGTTAAGTTGACATCTCAAGTAAGAACAATCATCTGCCATCACATGAAAAAAGTATTATTAAAAAAAAATACAAAAAAAATATGGGAAGACTGGATCAAAACCTATATGTTAACAAAAACAATATATAGGTAGACTATACCAATTCATAAATAATTCTAAGAACATGCCAGATGGAAGCCTATTATACCAATGAAATGATTCTTTATGAATAAATCCTAAATTAGTCAACTTATCAACACAAACATTCCCTTCACGAAAAATATGAGTAACCCTAAATCTGATTTTCCCACATAATTAAGACAAGTATTCCATCAATTACGAAGCATCCACTGAACATTAGTCCTAGCAGTAAATGCAACACAAACCAAGATAGAATCACATTCAAGCTATACATTAGTAAGTCCTATCTTTTGAGCTTCCTCCATAGCATGTATAACTCTATAAAACTCAATAACATAGTAGTCTGAACATCAAGAAACGTAGTGATGTGAATGCAACAACAAGAATACATGATTCTTTGACATTCTTAGGAGCAACTTGAGTTGGTCATGAATGCCACTTTACTTAGAATTGGATCAATGTTCTAATTCAAGAACTCACCAAGAATTTGCACCAACCAAAGCTCATATGGAAGTCCATATATTGTCAAATGGAATCAAACAACAAGAATGAAGAACAAGAAAGGATAAACCGAACAGAAAAGTAAGATTACACTACTGCACCGAACAGAACAAATGGAAACCAAGCTGGAAACAGAAATTCAAACGGTAGAAATGAAGGTAAACACTAGAAATTAAGAACTACCGAATGAAAATTGAAGAAAAGGAAGAAGAAGCACTTATAGAATGGAACTTGCTGAATTTGAGACTTGGAAGAACAATTCACGCCACTAGGAGCCTTGATCCAAGATAAGTGAAGGAGTGTCGCCACTTGAAGCTCACCATTGCTCACAAGATAAGGCAAAGGAAGAAGAAGACTCAAGACTCACAATTTCTCTCTAAATTTGAGTATAGTCTCTCTACTTCAAAATTCCAATCTGAAAAATACAAAGGGAAGCACCTTATTTATAGCCTATGAAGTGCTGAAATGCAAAGCCAAATGAGCCTCAAATGCTACTCAAATTCAGCACCAACTAGACAATGAAGGAAGTGTGACTTTCCTTCCTAGTTTGGCACCTCCTAACTCCTATCTACACTCCCCCCTAACCTCCCTTACTACTTACACCTATTTATTACATCCGCACCCCTATTCTATAAAAGAAATAAGAAGAGCCATCTTATTATACTCTTGCCCCAAAGCTCTTGCCATGCTCCTAGTGATTCGTTGGGCTTGGGCCCCTTGTTGGGCTTGGGCTTCATGGGCTTGAGCATCCTCTACTTGGTTTCCATCATACTCCCCGGGTTGGAGAGAATTCGTCCACGAATTTGGGAAACCTGCAGCAAAAGGAGTGAGATCAGTAATATTGAAAGAATTACTACCAAGATAAGTGTGGGGCATATCTAACTCATAGGCATTATCATTAATCCTCTTGATGACTTGGAAAGGGCCATCACCACGAGGCATAAGTTTGGACTTCCTTAGAGAAGGAAATCTATCCTTTCTCAAATGAAGCCAATCCCAATCACCGGGCTCAAAGATTAATGCCTTTCTCCTTTGGTTGGCAGTGTCAGCATATTGACCAACTTTCTTCTCAATTTTTAACTTGATGCGGTTATGCAAATCCTTAATAAAAGAAGCCTTTTCAAAACCATCTTTGCATAGAACCTCATCAAGTACAGGAATGGGAAGAAGATTGTACCGCCCTGGTGGTCGGGTGCGATGACGTGGCACCCTGCTACAGTGTAGGCGTGTTGACAAGGCGCCAGGTGGGCAGTTGGGAAGGAAGTCGGGAGGCACGTATAGTCGCCGATTGTTAAGTTGGCGTGTTCCGATCTCCAGCTTACCAGAATAGGCGATCGCCAGGTTGAGAATGAAGTCGCCAGACGCAGACTCAGGCGACCAGGCAGTCGGAGATCGCCAGAACAAGCACATCGCCGAAGATAAAGGAGAAGCAGATTATGAAGGCGGCCGGCGAGACCACAGGGAAGGTGTATGAAGACCCTAACTCGCCAGTTTCAGTAGGGATCGCACTCCTAAGTTAAGCTATGCACTGGGCAGTACCATGCATAGGTAACTTAGCCAAAATGAGAGTAAAAGCAGCGCCAAGTCAGGGAGCCTCCGGATGATGGCACGTGTACAGTTGGATACGAGCCACGTGTCCAAGTCTGTAACTGCCAGGAGAGAGAAAACCACCAGGTATATAAGAGTTCTTAACAGATTTTCTAAGGTACGCACGTTCAGTTCATACACTTTACGCTTGCGAGTGACAAAGCTGTTTGTGAGAGAGATTTGCACGGCTCCAGTTCTTAGTATTTGGTGATACCGTCACTGACTTGAGCGTCGGAGTGCGATCGGCCGCAGCGGCGCCGTATCGTTTCTTTGCAGGTTCTTGAGATAGATCCAGAGGAGGAACGGAGGTGAGAAGCGGCGCGCACGTCGATCCTTTGACGAGGCATTCTCCAGCGCTCCGGTCAACAGGCAGGATCATCAGGCGCCCACCGTGGGGCCGTGTAAAACGTGCTCCCATCCACAGCGTGAGTTCGTGGAAGTTTTCGAGGTTTTCTGCGCGGTTGTGTGCTGGTGCAACCGTCGTTTGCAGTTTCTTTAAGTTTCGTTCGGTGAGTTTGTGTTTTGTGCCGTGTGTTTGTCTTTCAATCGGTGGAGTGAGGTTTTTTGTTGCTTGCGCGCAATCTGTCTCGTGGAAGTTCGAGTTCTTTGGTGGTTTTTGCGGAGGTTTGCAGTGTTCTTGAGTTCTTGCGCAGTTTCTTGAGTTTTCTCCGGTTGATCGCTGATTCGATCGTGGTTGAGGTGTTTTTTGCTGTATTTTGGTGGTTTTTTGCGAAGTTAATGAGAAAGATGAGGAGCAATCGTTCCAGTCCCGTGGCTCCCGTCGCTGCTGAAGGCGACGCCGCCATGACCATGGCGCAGATGGCAGAAATGATGCGCTCGTTGCAGGCCACTGTAGAAGCCTCGCGAGTCGAGCAGGCAAGGATACAT
Organism: Phaseolus vulgaris; assembly: GCF_000499845.2. Classification (NCBI taxonomy): domain Eukaryota; kingdom Viridiplantae; phylum Streptophyta; class Magnoliopsida; order Fabales; family Fabaceae; genus Phaseolus; species Phaseolus vulgaris. The sequence continues at coordinate 32,741,950 of NC_023759.2, forward strand.
GAAGACCTGGTCGCCTCTCGCGCCAGGAACGAGGAGCTCAGCAAGGTAGCTGAGGAGCTGCGTCGAGCTCTTCAGGAGCAGCAGGTTCGTTCTTCTGCTGAAGAGGTGGCACCGTCGACACCACCTCGTGTTTTCCCAATGCCTTTCATTCAGGCGATTACCGACACGCCAATTCCCACGAGCGTGGTTCCGGTTAAAGCTGTTTTTACTGGCGTGGAGGATCCAGAGGCTCATCTGACCACGTTCCACACACAGATGATGTTGTCAGGAGGGTCGGACGCCGTCTACTGTAAGATGTTCGTGAGCACGCTCCAGGGAACGGCGATGGAGTGGTTTGTGAGCCTGCCTAATGGCCACATAACTAATTTTCAACAATTCTCGAAAATCTTTGTCGAGCAGTATATTGTGAACAAGGCACCGCCCAGGGTGTCCTATGATCTGTTTGATATAAGGCAGTACCATGGGAAGTCCCTCAGAGACTACCTCAATCGCTTCGGAGCGCAGATGGTCAGATCGCCGGCCAAGGATGAAGAGATGCTGGTCTATGCCTTCAAGAAGGGCGTGCAGCCAGGGCCATTCTGCGAGGCCTTGATCAGGGCTCATCCAGCGACGTTTGCTGAAGTCAGGCGACTTGCGGTGGCCCACATCGCCGACGAGAGTGAAGTCGCCGAGAAGAGAGGCAGCGTGGCTCCCGCCAGGCCACGCGCCCAGACCAGGATCCAGCCGCAGAGGGTACTGGAGACGGCAGCGGCGGCCAGAAAAGACCAAAGGACTCGCTATCCTTACGATAGGAGAAATAAGGGAAGAAGCCAAGCGCGCCAACCGCCAGCACGCCAACAACCAACACGCCGGGACTACAATCGCCCGCCTAAGCACAAATTCGTCATGGGACTAGCGGACCTGATCGCTATCCCTAACATATCTGCTAGGTTGAAGGCGCCCGAGAAGGTGGGCGACAAGGTGCTGGGGTCAAAGCCGGACGTTTGGTGCGAGTTCCACCAATGCTTTGGCCACAACTTGGATTCGTGTTTGTCTTTAGGATACCAACTCGACGATCTGGTTAAGAGCGGGTTCCTAAACGACTATCTGCTGGACAGAAGGACCGGAGGAGCGTCGAGTTCCCAGCTAGCAGCTGGAGAAGCCCAACAACACGAGATGCCTATCCATGGGGAAATCCACACCATTGCAGGGGGTTTCTCAGGTGGTGGATGCACCGCATCGCAGAGGAAAAAGTACGCGCGATCGGTGATGTCAGTGGACATGTTTGAAGATCACTCGCCGGAAGTGGACATTACGTTCACCAAGCAGGATCTTCGGGACGTTGTGCCTCATGACAACGATCCCATTGTCATTTCGTTGATCACGGCGGGGAGGAAGGTCCACCGAGTTCTGGTGGACCAAGGAAGCTCGGCAGACGTGATGTTCTGGCCGACTTTCACGCAGCTGGAATTGCCCCTTGACCAGCTGAGGCCCTATGGAGGGTGCTTATATGGATTCGCTGGTGATCAGGTAGAGGTCAGGGGGTACATTGAGCTGAGAACCACGTTTACAGATGAGGCTGGGTCGAGGACGGAGAAAATCAAGTACCTCATCGTAAACGCCCCTTCAGCATATAACATCCTGTTGGGAAGGCCCACTCTTAACAGGATAGGCGCCATTCCATCGACTAGGCACATGAAGGTGAAGCTGCCGTCAATGGAAGGGGTGGTGATCACGATAAAGTCCGATCAGAAGGAAGCGAAAAAGTGCTATGAAAATAGCCTGAAAAATAAAAGATCAGTGAGCTATGTAACGACCACCCCGCCTCCCGGTGTGAAGCCAAGACCGCCGGTGATAGAGGAGGCCGCCGGAAGGGACGTAGAGATGGTAGATGCTGAGCTGGGGGAGAGGAATGCTGGCCTGGAGGAAGAAGAGGCGCGGAATCGCCCTGAGGAAGCAAGGGAACTGGGGATCGCCAAGGCGGTGATCGCCAGAGAATCCAGGCCCAAACCCGTCGAGCAGTGGCTCGAGAAGGAGATCGGGGGGAAAGTTTTCAAGCTCGGAAGATCTCTGGAGGTCGATCTCCAGGACCAGATCGCCAAGGTGATTGAACGGCATCTGGATGCGTTTGCCTGGTCCGCTGCAGACATGCCCGGGATCGATCCCGACTTTTTGTGCCATCATCTGGCGATGGACAACATGGTGAGGCCGGTGCGACAAAGAAGGAGGAAATTTAATGAAGAGAGGAGGCAGGCGATCAAGGACGAGACCCAGAAACTCCTCGCTGCAGGCCACATCAGGGAAGTCCAGTACCCTGAGTGGTTGGCAAACGTCGTACTGGTGAAGAAGAGCAACGGGAAATGGCGCATGTGCGTCGATTTCACCGATCTGAATAAGGCTTGCCCAAAGGATTCGTATCCTTTACCAAGCATTGATGCCCTGGTTGATAGTGCTGCAGGGTGCAAGCTGCTGAGTTTCCTGGATGCCTTCTCGGGCTACAATCAGATCAAGATGCATCCCATGGATGAAGAGAAAACAGCCTTCATGACGGAGAGGTCGTGCTACTGCTATAAGGTGATGCCGTTTGGGCTGAAGAACGCGGGGGCCACGTACCAGAGGTTGATGGATCGAGTACTTGCACCAATGCTGGGAAGGAACGTGCAAGCTTACGTCGATGACATGGTCGTGACCTCGCAGGAGAAAAGCAAGCACGTTGCAGACTTGGAAGAATTGTTCACGACGATCGCCAAGTTCAAGTTGAAGCTCAACCCGGAGAAATGCATTTTCGGCGTGGAGGCTGGAAAATTTTTGGGTTTTCTCTTGACTGAAAGAGGAATAGAAGCCAACCCGGACAAGTGTGCCGCCATCTTGGCGATGAGAAGCCCGGCTACAGTGAAAGAAGTCCAGCAGCTGACAGGTCGGATGGCAGCCCTATCTCGCTTCGTGTCAGCGAGCGGAGAAAAGGGACATCCCTATTTCCAATGTCTGCGGCGCAATAACAAGTTCGCTTGGACGAAAGAATGCGAGGAAGCTTTCGTCAAGCTGAAGGAATATCTGGCGAGCCTGCCGGTTCTGTGCAAACCACTGGCGGGAATCCCTCTCAGATTGTATTTCGCTGTGACTGAGAGGGCGGTGAGTGCGGTGCTCGCCCAGGACCAAGATCAGGCTCAGAAGCCTATCTATTTTGTGAGCAAGGTGCTGCAGGGCCCAGAAACGAGATATCAGACCTTGGAGAAGGCTGCGCTGGCTGTGGTGTTTTCGGCGAGGAGGTTGCGCCATTACTTCCACAGCTTCACAATACTGGTGATGACTGACCTGCCCATCCAGAAGGTCTTGAAGAAACCTGACGTTGCGGGAAGAATGGTGAAGTGGGCAGTGGAGTTGTCAGAATTTGATATTAAATATGAGCCCCGAGGCCCGATCAAGGGGCAAATCTTCGCAGATTTTGTAGTCGAGCTCTCATCAGAGGCAACGCGGGTTGAAGGTGACGACTTCCGTTGGGTACTCTCGGTGGATGGGTCGTCGAACCAGCAGGGTAGCGGTGCTGGAGTCATATTGGAAGGACCCAATGGCGTGCTGATCGAACAATCGTTGAGATTCGCCTTCAAAGCCAGCAACAATCAAGCAGAGTATGAGGCGCTGATCGCCGGGATTTTGCTGGCCAAGGAAATGGGAGCTAGGGTGCTGATGGCTAAGAGTGACTCGCTGCTAGTCACGGGACAAGTAACAGGCGAGTTCCAGGCTAAAGATCCACAAATGGCGGCTTACTTGGCGTATGTGCAGGAATTGAAGAGTTCCTTTGCCTCTTTCGAAGTGGTCCATGTGCCCCGAGAACAGAATGCCCGAGCTGACTTGCTTGCTAAGCTCGCCAGTTCAGGCAAGGGGGGTAGGCAGAGGACGGTGATTCAAGAAACTCTGAAGACGCCGAGGGCATTTGTAGCAGATCACCTGGTCCTTCAGATAAGCAGGTCGATGGAGAGAGCAGCGAGAAGCCATAAGTCTTTGACGCAAGAAACTCTGAGATCGCCGAGAATTAGAGCACGTCGAGGAGAGAAGGTGGACGTGATGCAGGTCTGCGCCACCCATGAGCCAGACACTTGGATAACACAGTACAAGTGGTGCTTGGCAGATGGCCTCCTCCCGTTAGATCCAACAGAAGCTAGGAAGGTAAAGAAAAATTCCAGCAAGTATACATTGATTGATGGCGATCTGTACAGGTTTGGGTTCACTCACCCACTCCTAGAATGTATACACGGCGAGAAGTGCACGAGAATTATGGCAGAGCTCCACGAAGGAATATGCGGAAGTCACGTCGGGGGTCGAGCTCTGGCCGCGAGGACTCTCCGTGCAGGCTACTATTGGCCATCCATGAGGGAAGATTGCAAGAAGTATGCCCAATGCTGTAAACAGTGCCAGCAGCACGCCGATTGGCATAAGGCACCTCCCGAGGAGTTGAAGTCGATCTATAGCCCTTGGCCGTTTCATACTTGGGGAATCGACATCCTGGGACCTTTTCCACTGGCGATCAGGCAGATGAAGTACTTGGTGGTGGCGATTGAGTACTTCACTAAGTGGATTGAAGCAGAACCAGTGGCCCAGATCACCGCACACAAGATTGAAGGCTTTGTATGGAAGAACATCGTGTGCCGGTTTGGAGTGCCTAAGCGCCTGGTGTCAGATAATGGGACTCAGTTTGCAAGCCACTTGTTGAAGAAGCTTTGTGAAGGGGTTGGAATTCAGCAAGTGTTTGCATCCGTCGAGCACCCTCAGACGAATGGCCAGGTGGAATCAGCTAATCGGGTGTTGCTGAGAGGTTTGAAGAGAAGGCTCGAGAAAGCCAAGGGAAGTTGGGCTGAGGAGGTGCCCCGTATAGTCTGGGCGTACCACACCACCGAGCAGTCCGGAACCCATGAGACCCCGTTTAGCTTGGTCTATGGGTGTGACGCCATGATTCCAGTGGAGATCCAGGAAAGCTCGCCGAGATTCCAGAACTTCGTAGAGGAAGACTCGAATGAAGAGAGAAGGCTGAACCTGGATCTGCTGGATGAGGTCAGGGAGGAAGCAAGGCTGAAGGCTGAGGCGGTGAAAAGAAGGGTCGAGCGAAGGTACAATTCTAAGGTGATGCCAAGGCAGTTTAGAGAAGGCGACCTGGTGATGAGGAAGGCCCACATGTACGAGATGGAGAATAAACTATCACCCAAGTGGACTGGACCGTTCAGAATAACCGAGGCACTCGGGAACGGAGCCTACCGCTTAGAGACGCTGGAAGGAGGGGCGATCCCTCGTACCTGGAACGCCACACACCTGAAGTTGTACTATAGCTAAGAGCTTTGTAAGTAAAGACAAACACAAATGTTATATTGCAATGTCTCTGTTAAAACAGTTTCAAGGGGGCACTCTTTTTTCCCTAAGGAGGGTTTTTAATGAGGCCGCCCAATAAAAGAAGAGTTTTCGAAGTATAAGGTGTTTCCAAATTGCATGTGTACTATTTTCGAAAGTTTGAAGAAAGACCTTGTCATTTGTACATGATTTGAGGCAAGAAAATATATATGTCGCGTGCTTCCTAAAAAAGTTTTAAAGTCTTCATCGTTTTTCGGCGATTAGAGGCACCAGTTAAGTTTTTAAAGTCCTCATCGTTTTTCGGCGATTAGAGGCACCAGTTAAGTTTTTAAAGTCCTCATCGTTTTTCGGCGATTAGAGGCACCAGTTAAGTTTTTAAAGTCCTCATCGTTTTTCGGCGATTAGAGGCACCAGTTAAGTTTTTAAAGTCCTCATCGTCTTTCGGCGATCGGAGGCACCAGTTAAGTTTGAAGTCCTCATCGTTTATTGGCGATCGGAGGCACCAGACGAAAGACCTCCTCGCCGTCGAGCGAGTGCAGGCGAGAAAGAGGAAAAGTCCTCCGTGTTTCTGGGAGCGAGAAGATGTAACGCCCGGGGCAACGTAGAGGCAAATTAAAGACCTCCTCGCCGTTGAGCGGGTGCAGGCGAGAAAGGTCCTCAGTGCATCCAGGGGGGAGGAGATGTACACCCTGGGCAAGTTGAGGCACCGGATAAAGTCCTTATCGCCGTTGTGCGAGCCAAGGCCAATTAAAGACCTCCTCGCCGTTGAGCGAGCGCAGGCGAGAGAAAGAAAAGGTCCTCAGTGCATCCAGGGGGGAGGAGATGTACACCCTGGGCAAGTTGAGGCACCTGACAAAGTCCTTCTCGCCGTCGAGCGAGTTAAGGCCATTTAAAGTCCTTCTCGCCGACAAGTGAGTTCAGGCGAGTAAAAGTCCTTCTCGCCGTTGTGCGAGCTCAGGCGAGTTCAAGACCTTCTCGCTTATATGCGGGCATAGGCAAGATAAAATCCTTCTCGTCTTGAACGAGTTCAGGTATGGCGAAGAGGGTGGAAGAAGCTTGAAAGGTGGCTAAGGTAGGTTCGAAGAGAACGCCTAGCCAGCCGGTCTTCAGTTCTGAAGTTCAGGGGGGTAAAGGAAGATCCCAAAGGGCATTTCTGCCCAGATAAAGAAATGACTTCCAAAGCATGAGGCTGGGAAAAGTTGGTGTTACCAAGAGGTTTTGGTGATCGGGAAAAGTTCAAACGACGGCGAGAAGGTTGAAAGACTTGTTTGATAAAGCAGGTCAAGTGGGACGTTGTTTGAACCGATAATTGGGTTACAGTTCGTTGCTTGGACACTTTTCTTATGATCAGGTTAGTGCCTCAAGGGTACAAGTTGTTTAAAGTGATCGTTGCTTAAGTTTGAATCGGCTCGAAGCAGTTACGCCAAAGGTCATGTTTGCAAAATCGCTAAGTTAAACGCAGCAGAGTTAAACATACAAAGAAGGTAAAAGCGCTCAAAAGAAGTCAGAAGAAATGTCCAAGTTTCGCTATTGAAATGAGTAACTGGTCAAAACACGTGTGCAAGAGTTTTTACAAGGTAAATACAGGTGAATTTATAAAGAAGCAGATGGGGTGGAATTGGTTGAGCCTTCGGCGGGAACGACCTTTCCATCTACTACTTCATTGTTTAATGACACCATGCTGAGGTCGAGATCAGGGAATAGGCATGCGAATTGCTCCCGAGCGGCTTCGAATCCAGCAGTCAGAATCTGAGCAGAATTTAGCTTAAGTTCTTCAAATTGTCCTTGAAGCTTTTCAACCTGTTTCTTGAGCTCCTCGTTCTGCTGTCCCAGCTCTTCAGCTTGTTTCTTGAGCTCCTTGTTCTGCTGCCCCTGCTCTTCAATCTGTTTTTGGAGTTGTTTGTTAGTCTCTTGAGCATGGAGAAGGTCGTCAGTAACCTTCTTGGATTCTGTTCGAGCTTGGGTCAACTCGGCAGCCATCTTCTCTTTTTCCTTGTCCGCCTCGGTGAGATCAGCCATGGCGTCATCCCTTGCTTTTTCTACTTGCCCAAGCAGCTTCTCGCGGTCGATTGACCTTTGCTCCAGTTTTTGTACCTTATCGGCATTAGCTTGAATGTGAGCCTCCAGGTCGCTCGCCTTGGTGCGCAGAGGCACGATTCTGCTTTCAAGTTCAACTTTTTCTTGGGCAAGTTCATGGACTTTGCGGCGAAGGTCAGCAGCTTCCTTGCGCGCAAGCCTAAGCTCGGTACTCAGGGCGTCCTCTACTCGAGAGTGTTCCATTTCCGCGAGCGTCAGGCTGAATGCCACCTTCTCTACCTCAACCTTCATTGTGCTGTTTTCGGTCTTGAGGTGGTAGACATCGTCTTGGAGCCGCCTGGTGGAGCTCTCCACAGCCCTCGTTATGATCGATGGGATATCCTCTGCTATGGTTTTGAGTTTGGCAGTCAGAGGTTCCCACATCCTTGTGACCTCGAGGGAAAGGTTTGCGGCTTGGAGAGGCGCCAGGGGGCTTGTTGAGGGTTCTCGTCGCCACCTTCCTTAGCAATATTTTCAGTGGTTGTTTCCTGGCGTGGCGACGCAATCGGGGACTCGGTGATTAGGATTGGGGAGGTGTGAGCGACCTCATCCCCGATTGGAACGATTCCTGCAGCTGAAGTGTTGGAAGGACGGCCCCCTCCTGCTGATATATGTGGTGTAGAGGCGCTCGGGGGGTCCTCCAAGAAATTTGGCTCTGGGGCCTCAGTTGCAGGTGGCGCAGTGGCCAATGGAACTGCTTGGACTGGTGGTGAAGGGGCTTGTGGTGCTGGTGATGAGGGAGGAGGGGCAGGTGTTGATGGTGGTGTTGAAGCTGGAAGAGGGGGCGGGGCAGGTGGAGAAGATGGTGCCACCCTCTTCCTTTTCGTGACAAGGCCATCCTCTGTGACCTCGTCGTCCTCTTCTTCCTCTTGGACGACTTGGGGGGCTTTTCGCTTCGGCCTCTTAAGGACCAGTTTCTTTCGCTGGGTGGGCTCCTTGGGCGGTGATCGCCCATGAACGATAGCCTTCTCGACCACCGAGTTGGGAACCGTCTGGGAACCGGTCGCCAACCCGTGGTTGCGGGCGAGCGCCTTTAAGTCGGCGAGCATGTTCTTACCCAACATGGTGTCTGCATGAAATGAAAGTGCATAAGTTAGCTCAAAGGGGAAAAGGGGTAAGTATACAAGACAATGAGACAGCAGAAACAGGCATATGCAGAAAAGATAAAACCAAAGTCTTGTGTGTGTCACACAAGACGCCCAGAAACAATATCAGAAGCAATGTCAAGACAAAAGTGTAGCGTCCTAACCTATCTGGAATTCCAACTGGTCCTCAAAGAACTCGAAGGAAATCAGGGTGGGGGTCAAGAATGTTATGTGGGCATCTGCCACCCTCTTCCAGAATAGGCAAAGGTCTCGGTCCAAAGCTCCCATGCTATCAGGACTTCTGGGCCTCCTGAAGCAGCTCTTGGACTCCTTTTTCCCCTTGTCCACCCAGTACAAGGGGAAACCGTCGAGAAGGGAAGTATCTTTGTCATTTGCGCGAACCTGGATGAACTTCCCTTTCCAATCCTTGTACGACTGCTGGAAGATGGTGAAAATGGATCTCCCAGCAATGGCATTCAGGCTGACCCACAGGCGATCTCCTGGGTGCTTGGCCTCAAACAGGAATAAAAACACGTCCACTGAAGCGGGCAACCCCAGGTGGGCGCACGTTATCTCGAAAGCTCGGACAAACGCCCAGCTGTTGGGATGAAGCTGGGCGGCAGCGATGTTGAGCTCGGTTAAGAGTTCCCTCTCAAATCGAGTAAGAGGGAACCTGAGTTTAACCTTCTTGAAGAAAGTGGTGTAGACGAAGCAGAAGGGCCCGTCGGCGCTCACTTTATCATCGGCGCACACTGGCAGAGCGGCGGGGCAAGGCAGCACCATCATTCTCTCATCGTGCTCCTTGTGAAACGATTGGTGGGCCTCATCCCCATTGGTCAATCGCAGAACCGCTCCCGCAGTATTCACCGACGAGGTTTCCTTTAAGAGGGTTGGGTTAGCCCATGGGTATAACGTCTTGAAGTCTGGCAGTGGGACGGGGGATCCTCCAGCGTTTGGTGGAGTCGCCTGGGCCAGAGCGGTTTGGGAAGACGCAGGCCTCACAGCCTGCGAAGAGGGAGCACCACGGACTTGCGTCGAGTCGTGTGCTTGTGAAGGAGGGTTTCGCGCTGATGGAGGGGGGTTCGGGGTGATCTTCGTGCGAGTCATGATAGCAACTGCAAACGAAGAAGAAAGGAAAAAATAATCAGGAGGGTTACAAAGGCTGACTCGATCATGAAAGGAAGGTGAAAGACGAACGAATGTGAGTTCGTTGCGACGATCGACAAAGCCCTAAGTTACGCAGAAGGAGAAATGGAAAAACAGCCCACAGCATATGCACCAGACAGTTACAGGATGATGCAAATCGGTGAAAATGCAAGGAAACCCAGCAGATGAAGGAAAGTAGTTACCTTTCGATGATCAGGAGAACGTTGAAGGGAGGTGGTGATCTAGAGTGTCGAGGAACGTCGAGAGTTTTCGCAGAAGGAAATGAGAGCGTATGCAAGTGTGAAGAAAGTGATGGAACAGTAGGAGCGTAAGGGGTTTAAGGGTTTTCGAAATGGTTTGGGAAGCGCTAACGGCAGGTGAAGATAGCCGTTGATGAGAGCCACGTGTCGAACGATGCGCGAAGGGTTTGGTGGAGCGTCAGAGCAGCAGAAAGTACTATCGCTTGGAATTCTGCGTCCATGCCACGTAGACCGGTGTTAACGAAGGCTTTTTCAGTCTTTTCGCCAGACAAGTCTTCGCTTAAGACTGGGGGGCTTGTGTACCGCCCTGGTGGTCGGGTGCGATGACGTGGCACCCTGCTACAGTGTAGGCGTGTTGACAAGGCGCCAGGTAGGCAGTTGGGAAGGAAGTCGGGAGGCACGTATAGTCGCCGATTGTTAAGTTGGCGTGTTCCGATCTCCAGCTTACCAGAATAGGCGATCGCCAGGTTGAGAATGAAGTCGCCAGACGCAGACTCAGGCGACCAGGCAGTCGGAGATCGCCAGAACAAGCACATCGCCGAAGATAAAGGAGAAGCAGATTATGAAGGCGGCCGGCGAGACCACAGGGAAGGTGTATGAAGACCCTAACTCGCCAGTTTCAGTAGGGATCGCACTCCTAAGTTAAGCTATGCACTGGGCAGTACCATGCATAGGTAACTTAGCCAAAATGAGAGTAAAAGCAGCGCCAAGTCAGGGAGCCTCCGAATGATGGCACGTGTACAGTTGGATACGAGCCACGTGTCCAAGTCTGTAACTGCCAGGAGAGAGAAAACCACCAGGTATATAAGAGTTCTTAACAGATTTTCTAAGGTACGCACGTTCAGTTCATACACTTTACGCTTGCGAGTGACAGAGCTGTTTGTGAGAGAGATTTGCACGGCTCCAGTTCTTAGTATTTGGTGATACCGTCACTGACTTGAGCGTCGGAGTGCGATCGGCCGCAGCGGCGCCGTATCGTTTCTTTGCAGGTTCTTGAGATAGATCCAGAGGAGGAACGGAGGTGAGAAGCGGCGCGCACGTCGATCCTTTGACGAGGCATTCTCCAGCGCTCCGGTCAACAGGCAGGATCAAAGATCTAGAGTTGTGAGGGGATTAAACCCATAAACAACCTCAAAAGGAGAATGATTAGTGGTGGAATTTACTACCCTATTATAAGCAAATTCAACATGAGGTAGTAAATCCTCTCAAGCCCTTGGATTCCCGGAAATAAAGCATCTCAATAATTGACCCAAAGTTCGATTAACCACTTCGGTTTGACCATCAGTTTGGGGGTGGCAAGTACTAGAAAACAGAAGTTTTGTGCCAAGTTTCCCCCATAAGGTCCACCAAAAGTGACATAAGAACTTAGAATCCCTATCGGATACTATACTTCTAGGAATTCCATGTAAACGAACAACTTCCTTGAAGAAGAGATTTGCAATATGGCATACATCATCCACTTTGTGGCATGGAATAAAATGAGCCATTTTAGAAAAACGGTCCACTACCACAAAGATGGAATCCTTACCCTTCGATGTCTTGGGCAGTCCTAAGATAAAATCCATAGAAATATCAACCCAAGGCATTGTAGGGATAGGAAGAGGGGTATATAAACCATGGGGTTGGACCTTAGATTTAGCCTTCCTACATGCTATACATTTATCACAAAAGGTATGTATGTATTTGCGCTGTGAGGCCAAAAGAAATGTTCATGCAATGTTTCTAAAGTCTTAGCAACCCCAAAATGTCCCATAAGCCCACCCTCATGAGCCTCTCTAACAAGAGATTGTCTTATGGATCCTTGGGGAACACAAAGTCTTTTTCCTTTGAAAAGAAAACCATTATGTAAGAAAAAGTCTTTGTGACTTCCCTTGGAACACTCTTGATAGATTAGAGAGAAATCTAAGTCATCTTTATAAAGTTCCTTTATGTGATCAAAGCCTAAATATTGAACATTCAAAACATTTAACAAGGTATATCTTCTTGAAAGAGCATCGGCAACAATAATTTTACCTTGTTTATGTTTGATCACATAAGGAAATTGCTCAATAAACTCCACCCACTTAGCATGTCTCTTATTAAGCTTGCTTTGGCTTTTCAAATATTTAAGGGACTCATGATCACTATGGATCACAAATTCCTTTGGAAAAAGATAATGTTGCCAATTTTGCAAAGCTCTAACAAGAGCATAAAGTTCTTTATCATAAGTGGAGTAATTGAGATGACTCCCTTTAAGTTTCTCACTAAAATAAGCTATGGGGTGTCCTTCATGAAGGAGGACGGCCCCAATGCCTATATTAGAGGCATCACACTCTATTTCAAATGTCTTAGCAAAGTTAGGAAGGGATAGAATGGGGGCTTTAGTTAATTTATCCTTCAAAGTTTGAAAAGCGTTTTCTTGCTCTTGGCCCCACTTAAAAACCACATCCTTCTATACTATGGCATTTAAAGGTGCGGCAATTGTACTAAAGTCTTTCACAAACCGCCTATAAAAACTAGCAAGTCCATGAAAACTTCGTACTTCATTGACATTGGTGGGTGTAGGCCAATGTTGAATGGATGCCACTTTTATTTGATCTACATGCACCCCTTTATGACTAACCACAAACCCTAGGTAGTCTATATGATCTAATGCAAAGAAACATTTAGCATGATTAGCATACAACTTCTCCTTCCTAAGGGTTTCTAAAACTTGTCTAACATGTGACTCATGATCTTCTAAAGACAAGCTATAGATAAGAATATCATCAAGGTAAACCACAACAAACTTGCCAATGAATGCTCTTAAAACATGATGCATGAGTCGCATGAAGGTACTAGGAGCATTAGTCAAGCCAAAAGGCATGACCAACCACTCATATAAACCAAATTTGGTCTTAAACACCAATAAACTCTCTCATACTCCCACAGAAAATACCTCCACAAGTAGCAAGACCAGGATATCTCCTAGCAGCCTTGTCAGTGTTAATTTTAACCCAGCCTGGTGAAGGGAACTCCCATCTAACAAGAAGAGGACAAAGAACTTTACTAGTACGAGTATTAATACCAAAAAACTTAATCACGTTGAAATCCAAGATATCATTCTTCATTGAAGCTTTAGACGAATTTCTCACTAGACAAGTTAAATATTTAATTATCGAAATAACCCTACGAATATCAATTTTATCCCGAAATCTAGCAAATTCCACATACACCATATCATCCAAATAGAAAAAGCTATCATAGCAAGCTTAATCAATTTAACCCAAGGACTACCATCACTCTTAATAAAAGAAAGAAGATCATCCTTATTAGAGAAATGAGAAGTAAGACAAATCTTTCAAACCCAACTCCAAATATGTAAAGCATTAGAACATTTAAAAAATAAATGTTGAATAGATTCCTCGTGCTTTTCACAAAGCGTACACATAAAACATATATGCAAACCTTTATTCTAAATATGTTGATCTGTAGGAAGCCGCCCATGAAAAGCTTTCCAGAGTACTAGAGTTTTGGAAGGAGGAATAGATAAAGACCAAATGAATTTACCCCAACCACAGAAAACTCCTGGTTCCAAGAAAAAAGTCTTCTCCGATTTAAGAGTGAAACGACCAGACTCATCTAGAATCCAATTAGGAATATCCTATTCCTCCCTAACCATGATATGATTAAAAAAATGAGGCATCTGCTGTAAAGACAAGGGAATATTCCAATCACAACCTGTTCAAAACTGAGAGACTGTATCCGAAATGCTAGCATCATGAGATAACCCTACAATATTTGTTGAAGGAGCAGTATAACACCATTTATCATTCCAGAAATTAATAAAAGTACTTGTACATACCAACATTCCAAGAAGTATAATCAATTATAGTAGAATAAAACTGCTTAATTCCAGGCTAAAGAGATGAGGATCTATAAACCATTCTAAATTCGTATTTTGATTTAAGAACCCTGGCTTTCAAGAGAAAAGACCAAGGTTTGTAGCTATAAGCAAAGTTCCAAGCAAGCTCAAGAAGATATTCATGATGAAGATTAATAATCTTCAAACCTCCGTTCTCAAAAGGAGAACAAATCGTATCCCAATTCACGGTAACTATGCCTTTTTTCATAATATCACCAGTTCATATAAAATTTCGACACCACTGCTCAACTTGCTTAAGAAGTGAAATAGGCCATTTATACATATTAAAGTTATAAGCTAGAAATTCAGTAATCACCGTATTGACCAACTAAATCTAACCCATCATGCTAAGAGATTTACCTTTCCAAGATGCTAGCTTCAATTTGACTTTATCAGCCAAAGGTTGAAGAAAACAACACTTTGGAGCACCAACAAAGATAGACACTCCTAAATAATTGAAAGGCAAACAACCATGACTATAAGAAAAAATAAGCTGAATTTTGGTGACAAATCTTGCAAAGTTATCCATGGTGAAAAAACTACTCTTAAAATTATTAACATATTGATCAGAAAAATACTCAAATTTCTAAGAGGCTTATTATCCCCCCTACAGAAAACAAATATGTCATCAACATATAAAATATGAGAGGGAGTGAGATAACCTTACGGACTAGCCATATGTAGAATTTTCTTATCATTCACAAGCTTAGAGATACCTCTACAAAGAATTTCCTCTGCAAGATAGAATAGTAAAGGAGATAAAGAATCACCTTGTCTGACACCTCTACTACAAGGAAAAAAACCCACCAAACTACCATTTATTCTAATAGAAAGCATAGCTGAACGGAGAATTGTACTAATCCAACCGAAAAACGAGGGGTGAATACCAAAGCATGTTAAAACTAATAATAAGAACTTCCAACTCAAAGTGTCAAAGGCTTTATGAATATCAACTTTGTAAACCACATTACCTCCTCTAACCTTTTTAGAAAGCATGTTAATAGCTTAAGAAGCAATACCAATGCAATCCTGAATCTGTCTACCCTGCACAAACCCATATTGATTAGGAGAAATGATTCTAGCAGCCACAAGTGCAAGCCTATCCACCAATATCTTGGAAATAATCTTAAATTTGAAATTAGCAAGAACAATTGACCTGTAATCTTTAATGGAGCCATCACCCTGAATCTTAGGAATACGAGATACCACATTACTATTCATTCCAGGGAGAACCCAGTTTTGTTTAAAAAATTGTTGAACAACATTGCAAACATCTTTCTCAATAGTTCCACAACAAAAAATGATAGGAAACACCACCAAAACCATCAGGACCAAGAGCACTATTACCATTAATATTAAAAACAACATTCTTGATTTTCAAAATATCAGGATATTTAATCAACATCATATTCTCCTTAAAGGAAACTAGCTTAGGAATATAAGTACCAATAAAATATTCCATATTACTTGTATCTCATTAGAAATAGACTCAGCATAAATATTTTTACAAAAGTCCAAAATATGATCCTCAATGAGTTTAGGATCCTCAATAACCTCATCATCAATTCGTAGACGATGAATCCTACAAGAATTATTTCTCCTCTTGACCAGAGCATGAAAAAAAGCAATATTTCGATCCCCATCTTTAAACCATAACATCTTAGCCTTTTCTTTCCAAAACAAATATTGATGGTGAAGAGCATGATCAAGCTCCTCCTTAGCAATCTTTTCTTGATAGAGAAGCCCATCAATATCATACAAACTAGAAGTCTCTAAGTTTTGTTGAATACTAAGGAGGAGACCCTACTTAAGAAGAACCACATTGTGAACACAAAAGAATTTTTATTTCAGTCTCGGAGCTCAATTTTCAACATTTTTAACTTATGTTGCAAAATAAACATAGGACAACCAACAACCTTATTAGCCCAGGAATCATGAATAAGCTTCATACATGAAGTGTCTTGAAGCCATATAGAAAAGAAACGAAAATTGCTAACATTCCTTAAAGAATTACTAGCAAGACTAGCAATAATAGGGGAATGATCAGAATAATTTTTAACAAGAACCTAATATGTACAATAATCTCGTTCATTCAGACACACTTCATTACATAAAGCCCTATCCAGCCTTCTATGAATTCTATGCAACCCTCTTTTTCCATTACACCAAAAAATAGCAAGATCATGTAAAATGCATACAAGAAAGATTATTAGTATTAATCCAGTCAAAGACTTCATTACAAGAAACCTAATTAGGAGCCAACCCCCCTTTGCAGTCATCCGCGGAGAGCACAACATTAAAATCTCCCATAATACACCAAGACCATGTGAAGAAACTAAGATCCCTCCACAAAAATTGTCTAACCAAGTATGTGTTAGCACCATAAATACCCGCAAAGCTAAAGCATTTATCATGCAGAAGGTAGGTTACAAAAATAAATTGATCATTGGTCGAGAAGTTTTAGACAAGATTATGAACCGACAAACACCAAAGCTTAGCAGTTTTATTAACAATAGGAGACGTAGCCACCAAATGCTTATTAAAAGATTTGAAAGGACATCGAAAGCATCAGTGTACGACCTCATAGGTTCAGCAAGAAAAACCAGGAGGGGTTTATGTAGTTTAAGTAAACAAATCAACATATCCACAATTTTGCAGTTTCACAGTCCTCTAACATTCTAGAAAAATGAAGAGACTTTCATTGAGACACTGAAGAAAGAACTGCCTTAGCAGGTTTTGTTTTGGATTTACCAGTCCCCTTACGTGGTCTCCCTGGTTTTCTTTTAGTGCGAACTATTTTGTCCCCAATATCACTAGCATGCTCTTCCATCTCATTAGGATCAGCCCAAAATTTGGAGACGACTTAATTTTCAGCAGTGACATGATCATAATTAAATTCAACAATGGAAGTCAGAGTAATTGACACACCAATATGAGGGTCACCTCCCACATCTATAGTTTTCAAACCATTAAGAGAGGAAAAATGATTTTGCAAGACCAACGTATCATTATCGGGGAGTAGTGCTTTAACATCCCCCAGAGATTTAGCCTCTTAGGGGAGGTATGACACGACGGAGATGGTACAATCACAATAGCAGAGACCTCCACATGATGACCATCAATATGAGTCTTAATTGGTTCTTTAGTATCCCAGGTGATTTAGCCCTCCGAGGAGAGGTAGGCGACGAAGATGGTACAACCACAGGAGCAGAGACCTCCACATGATGATCATCAATAGGAGTTGTGGAACTACAAGTTGTGACTCTTAGCCCTTGGCTTAAATAACAACAGGTGAATTCCTTACCATCCTCAATTCTGAATTATTCGAAGTGGGAGTGAACAACCCTTGCCTGGGTGAGGACCTATCATGATCTGAGGCATCCTCGAGAGCAGGCATATATACAAAATCATCCCTTCCATCTGTTTTATCATAAGCAAGGTGACTCAAGAGTGACCCTGCATTAGCCCCGCCAAAAGCATCAGTTGTCAATTTATCAATAGGTCCTTCCATGAGCTTCGGCTGCGGATCTTTCTTCTGATACATTTTACGTTGTTTAGGAACCGCGACCCTCCCCTGTTCCCGTTCATCAGGATTTGTCTTCTGATAAGGTTTATGTTGAGGTCCAGGAACACAACCCTGATCATGAATCGCATGGCACTAAGCAAACTCATGACCAATCATCTTATAGTGAAAGGAAAATGGAGGGAGCCATTCATATTCCACATTAGCTACAAAAGCAAAGTCTGGACGTTCAACCAAGAGGTGATCAGGAAAAGGGGACAACAGATCAATATCCACTAGCACTCCAGCAAACAAACCCCTATTTTTTTCTCATGGTATGATCATCCAAAGACAAAGGAGTACCAAGACCTCTGGTGATGGAAAATATCGCCCTTGGTAGATTTTAATCGAGGCCTAAGTTTTAGTATTCTTCATAGTAATTGGAACAAAATCTTTTGTCCAGGCAAACAATCTCAAGAAACTAAGAGATAACTGTAATGAACCCATCCCGAGGGCCCATCACATGTCTTCTAAAGAAGCGAACTCAAACTCATAGAAATCGTTCTCAAGAGGAATTTTTTTTTGCGGTCCAAGAGTCTTCCACACCGCCTGCAACTTTTTAGTTAAATCAAGGTGTGTGAGAGGTTTATCCCCTTTAGATAGAATAAAATGACCATGAAAATGGATCTTGCAATCCTCAAGACCAGCCAAGTAATTTTCCTCATCAGCCTAGACAACAACCATGTCTCCCTTAATACAAGGAGTAGGTAGTTGGGACAAAGGAATGTCACATGAAATTCCCAAAGTCTGAGCAAAAGTTTTCCTTTGGCCTGGCATAGCAGAAAATTTCTTATTAGGGAACACTTCTCGATCCATCAAACAAGCCCATGGGATGAGGAAACTCGTAGAGCCCTCCGCCATTCTCAAAGGCTAACAAGCTTCCGACCAGCCCACGCTAGCCGCCACTGTCCCACTGGCCGCACCACCTAAAAATCTTGACTTTACCACAAATGTTGATAAAAATCGTGGCTTTACTGTTAGAATATATAGTCTTAAACGATAGGGGGTGAATTGTTTAAGAGAGGTTTTTGAAAACTTTTCAGTGTTTAACTAAGTTCTTTGTGTGAATCCAAAACAGAAATCAAGTTAGCAAAGAATATAAGCAATAAAACAGCAAAGCAACAGAAAAACAATTGGTTGTTTCTTCGAAACAATCGATGGTTTATACCAGTAAAGCTTAAAGAAATATTTAAATGAGTTTAGGGTAAGAGAGAAATACACCAACAGTTTATGCTGGTTCACACTTAAGCCAAGACCTACATCCAGTCCCCAGAAAACCATTGGGTAATCCACTAAGTAATCAAACCAGATTACTACACACAAACCACCAAAGTAGTGACCTTGAACCCTTCAAGAAACACACTCCCTTTGGCAAAACACACCAAGAGTATTGATCTTGACCACCTCAAGAGCACACAACACTCCTTGGCAACACAACACCAAAAATACAGTAGCTTGAGAAGGGATTATACTTGTTTACAGTACAAAACTGAAATCAATACAATTGCAATCATATTCCACTCTCTTTGAAAACCCAAAGCTTGATGTGAATGTTCAAATCTTTAAGATCAACTTTGTCACAACTGAAAAACTCAAATATGTTTCTCTTGCTTGTTTGAAAACATAAACAAACCATTTATATTTTCCAAAGATTGGTCAAAGCAATTAATGAAGGAGCGTATTCAGTTGGAAATCATTTAAAACACATTCAACAACCAAAACAGAATTTTGTTAGGATTTTCAAAGAAACAATCGGTTGAAACCACGAAACAACCGATTGTTTGGTTTGGCAGTTAAGTCAACCAAACTAAAATAGTTTTCAACCTTATCAAATACTCCTAAGAGTAAAACAATCGGTTGATTCGACAAAACAACATGTTGTTTTTCACTTAGTTGGAAAAACACTTTATTTTCTAAAAGGTTTTTAATCATTTTTTTATCGGCAATAAAAGGTTTTAAATCATATCAGTTTTAGATTTAACAAAGGAGTGGATCACATTCTATTCTACCCAAATCCCTTCCTAAACATAGCAACAACACAAACCTTGCATCAAACACATAGGATTTGGATTCTTCAAAGCACTTGATCAATATTTACCACAAATTTCGATAAAAATTGTGACTTTACCACAAATTAGAACTGGTTACATGAAAAAGGTGGTAACTTTGGTTGTGTGCAATAGAATTTCCAAGAAGAAATTTAAGGAAAGAATACACCTTGGTTGCAGACATAGAGAGTTGTCGTGCCACCACCAACATCTCGACAGACTGTCGCACTGCCACCGACCAACACTCACAACCCCGACGCCACCACCATCCACCACCAAGCTGAAGAATGAACGACCACCCACACAAACCCTAACTGTATCAAAACCCTTCAGAGGAGAGAGAACAGATAAAAATCTTATCTCCAAAGATATTAGTTTCTTCAAAAGTAACTTAAAATTTAGAAGGCACCGTTAAGTTATTTGTACGTGTAAGACTCATGTTATTTATTTTGATGTTCAAACTTTTCTTTCGAATTTGAAGTTTACATCTTCAATTGGACATCTTATATGTATAAATAACTTAAATAATATTATCTACACAATTAATTAGAATTTAAACTCAAAAAAATCTATAAACGTACAAATTTTAGTTTTATATGTTTAATTTTAGAAACTAACCCCTTCTAAAAATAAGTATAAAAATGTTGTATTCTAAAATTAAGCGTAACACTGAATTTTATCATTTTGTATAGTATTATCTCATTCATTTCAATTGAAAATATAAAGATTGACAGTCTAAATAAAAAAAATTCAATTAGTATTTGTATTAAGTTTAAATAAATTAAAATATATATTTTTAGCGTAAAACAGATGTCTCAGCCCTTTGTCATCGAGTTTCGTAGGTTAATAATAATGAGCAAAGCGAAGAAAACAATGATATCATAGGATAGGATGAAATTATTCAGGAAGCTATAGAATGAAATTACAACAATTATTCATTATTTATTTATAATTGAACTTTACAAGTCCATTTATTCTCTCACCGTTTTCCTATCCGCACTTCCTAGGATTTCATATCAACTTCATTATAGAAGAAACATTATGATTAGATATAATCAATCACATTTTTAAGATCCCTAATGTTCAAGAAAACCTTCCTTCTCCAAGTAAGTAACTACTTGTCCAGCCATCAAAGTGGGTGTTGGACAAACGCCACTATCCTCCTGCTTTATCTCAATCTGAAAAGGAAAATAATGTAAGCTACAGGAAAGCAAAATACACATGTAAACAGCTTTAGAAGCTTCAGGAACATGTACCTCGCAATTTATGGGTGGCTCATATGGGTCATCAATGCCGGTAAAACCTGTGCAATTTCAGTTAGTTCATAAATACCATATAGTAGAATTCAAGCAAATGTTATTAGGATATACAAGACAAATGTTTGTATTCTGGCAACATTATTCATTAGGACTTGAGATTTCATGAAATTCAGCAGTTTAATTATTTGAAGTTTATGAAAGTCAGCTCTTAGCCTGTTAAGAGAAATAGTAAATAGTTATTCCTCACACTGTATACAAGACAGGTACATGCTTTGATTTAATCATCTTCTTCATTTTCAATCAAATTCCAATTTAATTACGTTGTTAATTCAATAACTGTTAATCGGTTGTTAGTATCCGTGGCTCTATGAAAGGTCCAAATAAACTGTATATGGTATACAATACCAATCTGTTGCCACAACTTTGATCTATGAGAAACACCCTTATTATCAACATAGCAGAATAATTTTCAGAATCCACCCATTTGCCAACTATCAGTCACTAATGAAATACCAGCTCATATCAATAAGTACTTTCACATTAGTCATCATCTTACCATTGCTGTTCCAGAAGGCACCCTAGCAAAGCCATTTTAACCACTGCCTAGTTTAATTTTCCTAAATAACTTTTATCATAAAGACAATGATTTCCACACTCCAGGAAAATAAGTTCATTGCATTACAAAAGTTATCACTACTAGTATTCATCTGAATTCAATGACTAGTTCCATATGTCGTAGTCAGAATAATTAAATATGAAATCCTGTTGTAGTATCAAACTAATTAAAGTTCAATTATTTACAATATTTTTCAATATTAATGTGAGAAATCTCAAAGCTACCCAGATAAACTACCCTTAATGAATTATACTTTGGCCAACAGATGAATATGTTCAACCTAAAACACTCAACCACAAAGATCTATGAGCCAAACTAGTGATTACTCTAGCATCGTGTACAGGTAAAGGCAAAAAGGCATGGGGTTCAGCGCTTCCTTGGAATAATTATTGAATTGCATATAGCCAAGTTAAAAATGCAGAACAGACTAAATTTTGGGCTTCTTTTATTTATTTTCTTTCTTGACATGTCTCGCTTACAGTTTACTCATGTTAGACAGGTTGGACAAAGCCTTTGCTAGAGAAACATATTAAAATAACACACCTTTGATTTTCCCCGCACGAGCAAGCTTATAGAGGCCTTTTGGATCTCGTGCCTCACACAATTCTAGAGGCATGTTCATGAAAACCTGTCAATACATTCCTCTATCAAATATCATAATATAGACCAACTAATAATAATATAAGAATTGCTTATTAGTGCCTTGCCTCAATAAAATTCCTATCAGGTAACATGAATCGGCAAGTGTCTCGATCTCTTCTGTAAGGAGATATCAGACTGGCAACACATATCAAACCCGCATCAGCAAAGAGTTTTGCCACTTCTCCTGAATTAAATAATTTTCTTATTAGTAAAACAAAGTTGGAAAAGAAATATGGATCAGAGATTCTAATAAAGCATCTAGACTTAATATAACAAAGTACCGTTAACTTAGCAAATGACATATGTAGATCATTAAATCAGATATGTAATACGTAAACATCATAATTCCATATATATATATATATATATACTAGTTCTGGACATGGCATGGTAATACTGGCTTCCACTTTATATGAACAATTTACCCGTACTTCTGGTTGCAAACACCACCTACATTACTGAATTCATCTACCTAAGTTTAACAGATATTTATGAGCATATTTCCTCTTCAGAAAAACAGGGCATCAAAAAGCCATGATAAAACACAATATCATAGAAGACCATCCATCCTTTTGATTCAATTGTTCAACTGTACATTTTTTCATAGAAAAAGGACATGGACAGTCACTAATAAGTTGCTCAAAGGGATGACAAAAATGTAACATTTATCATGCAGGTATAGACTACCAATATCACTCTAATATCTACCCTTGGTACATAACCAAATAATTAAAATATTAAACTGATTATCAAGTTCCCGTCAATGAAGCTCGGATACGGCTAAAAATGTGCCGTCGGTGTGTCTGATACACCGCAGACACGGACACACGGCGGAAGCGTGCCTGACACGGTGTCGGACACTTTTTATTGGGCCGGAAACGTTCCTCTTTCTGGATACGTCGGAGGGGACATGTTTCCCTCCTTGAACACGCCAGAAAAGCTCGAAAAAAAAACGCGGTTCAGTGTTTTAAAGAACTCTTCTTTTTCACACTAAATCTCAGATAAAATATGATAAAATCTCAAACAAAATATTAAAATCTCCAAAAAGTAAAAGTTAAACATTATGTTTTTCTTGATTTTTTTTCATATAACAAAATATATTACTACATTTTAATTTATATATAGCCGTGTTCCGTGTCCTATAATTTTCAGTTTAGCCGTATCTCCGTGTCCGTGTCCGTGTCGTATCCGTGTCTGGGCTTCTTAGGTTCCCGTTACTATATTTACTTAAAGCATTAGTTTACAGGAGTAAGCTTACCGGTTCTGCGAATGTTTTCAGTGCGGTCGTCAGTTTTAAAACCAAGATCCTTGTTTAGTCCATGCCTAAGGTTATCTCCATCAAGGACATAAGATAACTTTCCCCTTGAGTACAGTTCTCTGCTTAGGGAACATGCCAATGTGCTTTTTCCTAAACAGTTTGAGAAAGTAATTAGTACAATATGTCAAAGGTATTACAGACACACTTACTCAGTAATTTCAAAGACTATGCATTATTTATCGGTACCCTGCACACCTATAATTCATGAATGAGTCAAGAAAAAAAGGAACACAGCATATCTTAAATGTGATTAGAAAGGTATGAGATGGAGTAAATAGGAAATTTCGGTGATAAGCAGTATACAAATGTGGACATTGTAGTCATTTCCATCAGGGAGGAGGATTATTACAGGAATCAAAATAGTGAAAAACTTATGTATTACATACAGGCTTTTTCAATCTTTCTAGTTTGTCTAAAAATTTCCTGGTCCAAAAGCTCACAATTCACTTCTCCCAGTGGTAAACAGAAATAATATGGTAATTTTCATGCCAAAGAGAGCTGAATATCTGGAAACAATGTTTTAAAAATGTCAACACTAAACCAATAAAATTAGGCATGAACCTGATCCGCTGAGTCCAGTAATCCATACAACACATCCCTTTTGGTTAAGTAGCTGCTGCCTTTCAGGCCTTCCTATTTGACAATCTTGCCAAAAGATATTTGTTGAATTGCTCAGAGTTGCCATTGCAAACAAGTTCCCTAGTCTTATCTACGGATCAAAATTAAGCTATCAGTTTCATTTCACGGATTACTGAAGGGTCAAAACATAAGTAGAGAGGATCTTAGAATGGAAGTGCATGATAGTAGTACAACTATTCAAGAAACTTGGTAAGTGCTTCATCAGAACAAGCATTACAGAAGCAGTACAGTACATGCCACAGGACTGAAAGCACGACAACATGCATCAATTTCAGACAGTGGAATGGTGATCTCGTCACTCACTTCCACTTATTATTGTCAATAAAGAAGTATGACTTGTTTAACATAAATAACGTCTACATACATTGTACATAAGAAAGGTTTCCATAAAGTAGGTCTAGGATGAATGATGAGACCTTCTAATATGGATTTGGATCCTCTCCCATTCTTAAGTGTCAGGGCACGATTTTATTGTAAAGGGAAAGACACTATTTTCAATTTAAATATAGCAAGTGACCCCTAGACCCGATATAGCCAATCATGGTGGGTCCTAATATGATATAAAAGGTAGTATTTTATCACTCTATCCAAATCCTCAAAATATGATCCAAAACCCACTCTCTCCTTTAATCTCTTCATAATATCACAACTTATCTCAGGGATTGTTGTTGGAAGAGAACTTTCACCTCTTCACCAAAGAAGTCAGTTTTTTAAAATAAAACTAGAGTTTGAAAAACACAGTACAAAAGACTGTGTTGATGAATAAATAAAATGAGTGAAAGAGAAAATCCCATGAAAAAAAATCAGGCTTTTTGACAGAAAATATAATTAACAAAAGTGGTGAACACTGAAAGCAGATAACATAAAAAAGAGGAAAGGAAAAAGTGTGTCCCAGACAAGATTCATAAAATTAACAAGATGTAGCCCGTCTACTTTATTCTATAATCACACGATTCATGCATGCGAATTGTGCAAGCAACAAACTTGATGATTGATTAGACGAGAAAGGCAAGGAATGTGGAGGACCCAGCACAAGAGGCATCAGTCCCTTTCTTAAGAAAAAAACTGAAGGCATTGTTGGCATGGGTACACATCCCTTTCCTCATAAAGACGTAAAATTGCACCCAGTTTTGTTGTCTGAAGAATGAAGGAGAGAGATGATGGAAAGAATTTAGGGTGAAATTAGTTTTGTAATAAAAAAGATGAAACGGAAAGGGAAGAGAGGGGAATGAGAGTGAGTACCAGAAAAGAGAGATTGGGTGTGTGAATCTGAGGGGAATTGTGTGGGTTATGGCAATGGTGAAAGGGGTTTTATAGAGTTTTGCTGGGTTGGAAGAAAGTAATGGGAATGAATGAACACAGAAGAGAGACTCTGTCTTTCCTCTCCTTCTCACTCTCACTCACTCAGGACGCGCCATTCAAGCTCCTCTGTCATTCCTACCACCCTACACAAATTCAATTAAATTAATTTCACTCTTCTTTCAATTTTTATTTTCTCCATTTTTTATGTTTTTTTTTTCTTACATCACTCATTGTTAATATTTTTTTACATGGAAGAAGTTAAAATATTTCATATTAAATTTATTTTAATAGTTATCTTCCTATAAATATTTAAAAATTTAAATTAAGAACAAAATATATTTAATCCATTCATTTCTTAGGATCTCTAGTCCAAGTTATTATTTCACTTATATTAATTAATTATCCTAAATAATTATTATCTTTATCTCAAATTAATTATCTTTTATAATTTATTTCAACCATTAATAAATGAGGGAAGTAGATGTAATGAATTTATTAAGAAAAAATAAAACTACTTTACTCAATTTATATATCTATATACTTAATTTATATATATATATATATATTATTTATGTGTAAAACTTTTCTGTTTGAATTAAGGGAAATATAATGGAAAGTCAAAAGAAAGTTATAAATAATTTGATTGATGTGATATAATTATTTATATTATTATATCTAATAATAATTTTGTAATTTTTTTTAAATAATTTGATTTAAAAGGTTATTTATAAAAATACAAATTAGAATTAAAATAAATTTTAAATTAAATAAAAAATAATTAAAAAAATAATATATATTAAAAAATAATTTTTTTATTTTAATTATTAACTTAAAAAAATGAACTATAAATAAAATGATAACTAATTCTCCTCATACTTAATTACACAACACTTTCCATTTCAAATCTTTTCTCACGTACAAAGAAAGTCCAAATTATATTGCTTTGTTTTTAATTAAATATTGAATTTCATTTTTTGATTTTGTGCTTTCCACTTATTTCTTTGTGAAGAGTAATTATCTCTTTTCTATGTTAAAAATAAACAGGCCATTAGTGATGTGCACATATTTTAAGACTATTTTATCCTTTCACCAATTTCAAATCTATCTCCCAACCTCTATTTACACTTATTACAAACATTTCTCATGAAATGTTTTTAATACTTTTTATCACTTGGAAGACATGAAGTGACATTTTTTTTACAAGTATTGATAATAATAAATAACAATGTAATAGTTTGAGGATTAGAAAATATTTCCATGATTTTGTTAATAAATTTTGTAAGAGCATTTCCTTATCAAAAAGATTTAAAATGATAATATATAAAAAAATAAATATAATTGAGAAACTAGCAGACATAAATTTTAGTTTTAATTTTAATAGTACTGAGGAGTTGATATTTATTACTTTTATAATGCAAATATTTAAGAGAAATTATTGTGTGGGCACAAGCATGATACTATTTGCATTTTACATATTATTTAGAACATCTCCATGATTTGAATTGTTTTTACTCTAAAATAAAAAGTTTTATAGAATTTATATTCTCATTAATATTTTATTTAAATGTTGGTAAATATATAAGATAAAAATAATTTATTTTTACTTTTATGATTCAGAATTTTTTTTTGTCATATCAACATACTTTAATAAAGAGGTTTTATAAAATAAAAGTCTTAATATTATGACTCATACTCTAATAAAATATTACAATTGGTATAAAATACCCATCACTTATTAATTATATTTATTAAATACATATTATTATTAAGTGTGTAACATTAATTAAAGATATACATAAATTAATACTATTTAAACACATTAATATTATGTGTGTAATATTTATTAAATATATGCATTAATATTAATTAAATGCATGTGTTGATAAATACTAATTAATACATTACAAATAATTAAATATATACATTAATAACATTACCGAAATATTTGTGCTCTCTATAAGCAATGCGATTATAATAATGTAGATAGTATTATCTGTTTGCTAACATATATATTTATAACATTCATTAAAAATTATCCAAAATAAGGAAAGTTTTTTTTTTCAAAATTAACTATGATATTATAATTTTTTTAAATAATATTTATGTATATATATGCATTAATATTAATTAAATGCATGTGTTGATAAATACTAATTAATACATTACAAATAATTAAATATATACATTAATAACATTACCGAAATATTTGTGCTCTCTATAAGCAATGCGATTATAATAATGTAGATAGTATTATCTGTTTGCTAACATATATATTTATAACATTCATTAAAAATTATCCAAAATAAGGAAAGTTTTTTTTTCAAAATTAAATATGATATTATAATTTTTTAAAAATAATATTTATGTATACACATGTATAAAAAGATAAGGTATTTATTACTTTAAAAAGTCAAACATTTTATATGTTTTTTTCTCTAAATAATTAAAATTACTTATTGTAATATAGAAAAAGTCACATAATAACACATCTTCATTATTTTATTATGCTAAATTTAAATCATCATTTATTTATTTATTTTTTGTTTGCTTTTATCTTGAAATTACATAATTATAATAATAATAATAATAATTAAGGTAGGTAGAATTAATATAACTTTCGTTATTTGAATTTTAAAATAATAACAAAAGTATTTGTCTATCAGAATTATTATAATAATAATTATTATTTATAATCTATAATATAATATAAAAGATATATAATGTTTTGGTGTATATATTTTTTAAATAATGTTTTATTTTAAAATTATCATTTTTTTTTAATAATAATAGGCTTTTATGGAATTTATGTAATGTTGTTATTTGAAATGTGAGCGTCTAACTGAGACCTGAAGTTATGCCTAACCTAAAAGTTTTAATAAATAAAAAAAATTATTATTTTTAATTATTATTCTTCTTTCACATTTTTTTTCTATTTTCCCAATAGTTATAACATTTGCATTCTCTAAAATTTCACTAAATATAATCCATTTATTTATTATTTCATCATTATTATGACTATTTTTATTTTCCATCTATAGTTTAAAATACAAACTTCCATATATATATATATATATATATAAAGAATATATCACGGAGATTCTTGATTTGGTAACATTTATATTCTTATTTTAATTTTAACTATATTTTAAAATTATAAAAAATATAACAATTAATCATATTGATAATAAGATTTTTCATTTTAATGTTTGAATTTTATATTCCTGTTTTAATCTTATTTATATTTTAACATTATAAAAATATAATAATTAATCATATATATAATAAGATTTTTCATTTTCATCTTTACATTTTATATTCCTATTTTAAACTTAATTATATTTTAAAAATATAAAAAAAAAACAAATATAAACTACTCTTTATATATTAAAACTCGTATATATGATAAAAGTAATGACACATTACATGTTACAAATCATCCCTTAGTACTTTTTTTAACCATCATCATCATTATCTATTTTTTTTTTAAAAATACAAGGACACAAACTACTTCTTTCTTTTTATATATATATAGATATATATATATATATAACATATATATATATATATAACATATATATATATATAGTTATATATATATATATATATAACTTAACATATTCCTCAACAATACAATGTTCCATATGTCTCACAGACTAAAAGTTAGATTTATCTAGACTAATGCGTTATTTTAAGTTTGTTAAGTAATGTTTTTATTGAAAATTAAAATAAAGAAAATTAATCTAGATGTTAAAATGATTTTATATATATTATTTCTTTCGTTCTTTTTAAATGTTATATTTGTATTTAGTTATATTTCAAAGTGTAAAATATTTGTTGGTGTTTCAAAGTGTCGATTTCTCCAACCTTGGAAAGATAAATCTCTTAGTATGATAGGTCGAAATTAGTTAGTCAATACGATGATTACTGGATTTCTAGCTTATAACTTTAATATGTATAAATGGCCTGTTTCACTTCTTAAGCAAGTTGAATAGTGGTGTCAAAATTTTATTTGGACTGGTGATATTATGAAAAAAGGCATAGTTACCGTGAATTGGGATACGATTTTTTCTCCTCTTGAGAATGGAGGTTTGAAAAATATTAATCTTCGTCATGAAAATAATGCATATCTTCTTAAGTTTGCTTGGAACTTTGATTATAGTAACATGCCTTGGTCTTTTCTCCTAAAAGCCAAGGTTCTTAAATAAAAATACGAGTTTAAAATGCTTTACAGATCCTCATCTCTTTGGCTTGAAATTAAGCAGTTTTATTCTACTATACTTGATTATATTTTTTTGACTGTTGGTACAAGTACTTTATTAATTTATGGAATGATAAATGGTGTTCTACTACTTCTTTAACAAATATTACAGGGTTATTTGATGGTGCTAACATTCCAGATACAATCTCTTAGTTTTTGACAGGTTGTGATTGGAATTGTACTGACCCGTCCTCGGGCGTTGACCAAAGTCAACACTTGGTGGGACCCATCAGGTGAGATGAGAAGGGAGACGACCAGGTCTCGGGCGTTGACCGGCCTCGGGCGTTGATCGTCCTCGGGTGTTGACTGGGTTCGAACCAAGAGGTGCCTACAGTTGGGTGGGGCCATCCCCCGATACCCACGGGTAGGAGTGACCGTGGAGGGGGCGGCCAAGTAGGAGGTGGCACGGTAGGGGCGTGGAGGCCTCGGGTCTCGGTACCTCAGAAGAGTAGCAATAGAAGAGAAAGGTGGCCCCAAAGCCATATTCCCAGTACCAGTAGGGAGAGACCTGACTCGCGAGGTACCTATGCATAAGGCGTGGAGACGCGGCAGTACGCGCCACCTTTAGAGAACCACTGAGATAGATACGACCCGGGAGAGGGCCACGTCCCAGGGGGTAATTTGCATGCATGGTACGAGAGAAGGGCAGAAATACTCCCAGGGCGAGTGACTAGAGGCTGGGGCGCATGAGTTGACACTGTGTTTTCTGCCAATACTGACTTGAGCGTCGGAGTGCACACGGCTACAAGGGCGCCCTTTGTTCTCTCTGTTTCAGGTATTCACGGCAGCGAAGGGTGAAGGTGTGGAATTAGGAAGAAGGAGTCCTTGATACGCAGGTCTTAGCTACGCACGAAGGTCAATCTGGTCAACCGGCAGGAACATTTGGTGCCCACCGTGGGGCCGATCTAAAACAGTAGTCCCACCGTAAGTAGTTGGAGGTTCAGCGACGAAGTTCGTGGAGGTTTTTCAAGAATCTTGCAAGATTTACCGATAATCTTCAAGTTTCGTCAGTTCTACCGAAGGAATTTCAAAGATTCAGAGTAATAGTTAGAAATTCTCTAAGAAATCGCGAAGAATGAGGACAACGAGGCAGAGTTCAACGACGCGCGCAGAGAGTGATGAAATGAACTTGCAGCAGGTCATGGAGATGATGTAAGGCCTTCAAGAGGCGATGGTGGCGTCGAAGGAAGAGCAAGAGCACATTCAGGTGGATCTTGTGGCGTTGCAAGCAAGGAATGAAGAGTTGTGCCACGCGAACGAAGAGTTGCGTCGCGGGTTGCGCAACCACCCTGGGAGTCGTGAAACAGAGGATCACAAGTGTTTCATGCCACCTAGGGAGTTTCCTATGCCATTCTCGCAGTCTATCATGGAGACAGTGATCCCGCACACTTTTGTGGGTCCGAAGGTGAGGTTCATGGGAATGGAAGATCCAGAGGCGCACCTCACTACGTTCCATACGCAGGTGATGCTTGTTGGTGGTTCTGACGTCGTGAGGTGCAAGCTCTTCACGAGGATGTTGACAGGTATGGCCATGGATTGGTTCATTAGCCTTCCAAATTGTCACGTGACCTACTTTGTGCAACTTTCACAGCTGTTCAGGGAGCAGTATATCGCGAATCGGGCTCCCCTGCCGGTGTCATATGATCTCTTCGATGTGAAGCAGTATCAGGGGGAGACGTTGAAAGAGTACATCAACTGTTTCGGGGCCCAGGTGGTGAAGGTTGGCACCACAGAAGAGCCAATGATCGTGTATGCGTTTAGGAAAGGGATTTGCCCTGGGCCATTCTGCGAGTCGATTATTAGAAATCGCCCCCGAACATTCGCAGAGATAAGGCGTCGCACGGTGGAGCACATCGCAACGGAAGGAGAGGTGTGCGAGAAGCGTGCGAGTGTGGCACCAACACGCCCTAGAACACAGTCGCATGCACAGCCCACCAGGGTGAATGAAGTCGCGACTGGGAGGAGAGGTCAAGAAAGGAAGCGCCCCTACGAGGCGAGGAAGCCCCAGGCGAGGGGGCGTACAGGGGAGAACAGGCCGGTTAGGCACAACTTCGTGGTAGAACTGAAGGACCTCATCGCAGATAGGCTGAGGGTCCCCGCGAAGACAGATAAAGTGCTGGGACTACACAAGGACGCGTGATGCGAGTTCCACCAAGCGTTCGGGCATCAGATCACCAACTGCTTGGCTTTAGGCCATCAGTTGGACGAGCTAGTAAAGAGTGGGTTTTTGAAAGATTATCTGGCGGGGTCTTCCGTAGCCGCAACCTTGGCAGTACCAGAAGAGGATCAGGCCCATGAGATGCCAATCCATGGGGAGGTGCACACCATATCTGGTGGTTTTTCAGGAGGTGGATGCATTGCCTCTCAGCGCAAGAGGTACATGCGATCAGTGAATTCGGTGGCCGAGCAGGGGGGCGGACGACTCGCTGGACATAGACCTTGCATTTACGAAGGATGATCTCCGCGATGTCATCCCCCACGACAACGACCCCGTGGTTATTTAGGTCGTCACTGCAGGGAGGAAGGTACACCGAGTGCTCATGGACCAGGGCAGCTCCGCAGACGTGATGTTTTGGTCCACGTTCAACAAGCTGCAGTTGTCCCCTGATCTGTTGAGGCCATATACAAGGTGCTTGTATGGCTTTGCAGGGGACCAAGTGTAGGTACGTGGCTACCTAGAGCTGAGGATGACGTTCACAGATGGTACGGCGTCGCGTACTGAGAATATACGGTATCTGGTTGTGAACGCCAATTCGGTGTACAATATTCTGCTGGGGAGGCCAGCTCTGAACAGACTGAGGGGGGTGTCTTCAACACGACACATGAAGCTGAAGATGCCTGATCTCAGTGGCAGAGTGATCGTGATCAAGTCTGATCAACAGGAAGCAAAGAAGTGCTATGAAAATAGCCTAAAAACAAAGAGAGGTGTATTTATGGTGGTGGAGCGGCCACCCAGTGCGGATACGCCCATGGAGGTAGAGCCCATCGAGGAGGCGGTGCCCGTGGGGGAGATGCCCGTCGAGGCAGTGCCCACGGAGGAGGCGCCCGAGGAGGCGGTCTCCATGGAGGAAACATCCGAGGCGGCATCGCCCATGGAGGAAGCGCTCACTGAGACGACGCCTAGAAGGGAGCGTCGCGGAGGCGTGTCTCGCGCAGAGAACGCCTGGGATAGGCGACTCGAGCCAGTCGAGAACGTGGTCGAGAGGCAGATTGGTGGTAAGACTGACCTGAATAAGGCGTGCCCCAAGAATTCGTATCCCCTGCCCAACATCGACGCGTTGGTGGACAGCGTGATGGAGATCAAGATCAAGAAGAGAAAGAAGACGAAGATGAAGATGCTGAAAAGGATATTAGCTCATCATCCTTTTTACCTCAAAGGATTACAAGGAGCAAATTTAAAGAATTAGGAAGTAGTGGTCAAATGTTTTCTCTTTTTGTAGTATCTTTTGTATAAACTTTAAAACGCTTAAATATATAGTCTTTAGGAAGGTGCTAAGAGGGAAACCTAAAGATACCTTTTATGTAAAACATCTTTAGATATTAGTTTTAGAACATTCTAGTAGATGACCCTTCATCCTTCACTTTAGGCGCTAGAAGTGGGAGATTTACAAGGGACCTTTGGATAGCTACTTGTGTAAGCTTCTTGTACTTCATGACCGGTTCTTCTCCTATATAAGGAGGGCTTGAGTCCTTCTAAATACAGATTTGATATTTTGAGTGCAAAAATTCTCCCAAATTGGTGAGTGATTGAGAGACTTGTGTCTTCTCTTACCCTAGTCTTATCTTGAGAGCAATCTTGGAGCCTCAAGTGGCGGCATCTACACTCATCTTGGAGCTTTGTATCCTCCAAGTGGCGTTTTCCTCTCCAAGGACTCCAACCACATAAGTTCTCTTCTCCTTTCCATCTTATTCATCCATTTCCATTCCCAAATAAACTCTAGAAACATGTCTTAGGCTTTTCTTGCACTTTTGTTTGGTTCAATTGATCCATTTCTTGTTTTGTTCGGTTCATTTCATTCTTTATCATTTTTAATCAGTTCAATAGCTTTCTTTCATGCTTTTGTTCGGTTCATTTGCTTTCTAGGTAGTTTTAATCGGTGCCTTTTCATTCTTGTGCATTTCAATCGGTTTATTTGACAAGAAATGGTTTTAGACATGAGTTTTGGTTTGGTGGCTTAAGATCTGGTGAGTTCTTGAATGAAAGAACATTGATCCAATTCTAGAAAAGTGCCTATTCATATTCCAACTCAAGTTGACTCCATAACATGTCTATGAAACATCTATATCTTGTTATTGGAATCATATCATGTGGTATCATGAGTCTTAGGTTTGTTCTTGTTTGTTTTTGAGTTGTTTTAGCACTTTTAATTCAAGAACTTTACATTCTTATTGTTACCTTTCTATTTTAGGTTTATTTTTGGGTATTTCTTGCTGTTTTCTTGTTGTTATTACATTGTCTTTGTGTCATTTTGATTTGTGAATCCTTATTAGTTTTGTCCAAGTCATGTTTCTCCCAAAATGTTATCAATTCTTTGTGGTCCTTTTGTTGTAATTTTTGTTTCTTGATTTTGTGTCAAGTACAGTTTTTTGTGTTTGTTTCTTGATCCTTTGGTGCCTTTTCTTTTTAGTATTGAGTTCATACTTGTGTAATAGACCTATACAAGTTCTTAAAACATCATTTCTATTTTGTCTTTGCTAGTTCTTAATTCTGTTTTTCATTCCTGTTAGGTTTCTTCTGTTTTCTTGAAAACGTGCTGACTGTTTCAATTTATTGCAATTTAGTTGCTTACTGAAAATTTCTGAAATTATGGATTTGAGTTCTTCAAAGTGTTATAAAAGAATAGAAAAAAGAAGTACTTCAAATTCAAAGTACACAAAAAATGATAAATGAAATACGATCAGTGTGTAATTCTGCCGAAAAAAATACGGTAATCTGGCAGTGCTTTTGCAAAATTTATCGCAATTAATTGGCTTACTTTTTTTGTGTAATTCCAGTGCCATTGTTGAAATAAGATCTTGAACTTTCTGTGGTTACAATTTCATAATCCAATTCGCTTTACACAATTCCAGATAAATCTGTGAAGTCACGCACAGTTTGCTGGAAATGAAGAAGGCATCAATGCCTACATTCATGAAACAAGCAGGAAGCAGATCAACATACCCAAGGTGCTGGATTTCAACTGGCTGAACTCTGAAAAACTGGTAGAAACAAGGACTGTGTTGAAGCACCAGAAACTGAAAAAGATGCTGGAATTAACGGGTAATGTTTATCCTGACTTGGTTAAGGTGTTTTATACTAACCTCACATTGGATGGGAAGAATATTTTCTCTTATGTGAAAGGGACAAAGATAAAGATCACAAGTGAGGTGTGGAATTCTGTGGCTGGAATAAAATATGCTGGACTGAAAGTAGGGAAAGGAAATACCAGTGGAATTTCAGAATTCAACAAGCTGCAATATTACAAAAGTTGCATGAGGAATCCTACAGAAAGCATAAACAGGTTCCATGCAGGGCATTTGAACCTCACTCCACGTCTAGTTGCATACATCATAGCTTGGCAACTGATTCCAAGAGGAACAAACCATGCTGTCCTACATGAAGAGGATCTCATTCTCTTATATTGCATCATGAACCAGATTAAGGTAAACTGGGTGTTCATTGCCAATGAACACATGCTCAAGTCAAAAAGGTTGGCTGATTACAGATTTCCCTATGCTATTCTTGTTTCTAAATTAATTGATTACTTTGGTATTGATGTTACAAATGAGAGAAATGACCCTATCAAAGCTGTAAGTGAGATTGATACTTCAACTCTCACCAAAATGGGTTTTCACAAAATTGAAAACAAGTGGGTGGTTCTCAAGGAGAAGGACACTCAAGCAGAACATGAGGATGAGGGTGAAGCTATTCCTATGGATGATGACTCACCTGCTGCCCAATCTGAACATGAGGAAGTTGCTGCAAATGCCATAGTTGCCTATCAAAGTCCAGAATACCGTGGAGAACCAGTGTCTATGTTTGAGAGGCAAGTGCTGTACCGTCTTGATGTCATGTCTGCAGAACAAAGAGCACACTTTGAGACTACTCATGCAAGGTTCCAACACCTTGATCATCAGATTGAAGGAGTTCAGGCACAGCTTGCAGAGCTTTACTACAAGGATCAGTAGTTTTCTGTTTTTAATGCTTTCTTTAAAGGTTTTCAAGTTTATGTAATGTTGAACAATTTGGTTTTCTGGTTCTGAACTATTATGGTTATAATTTCTGCTTTATACCCCTGTATTCCCTATGCTTATATGCTGTTTGATGAATCCAAAGGGGGAGAAAAATAGCTCACCATGCTAGGTGATGCTAGCTGAAACAGGGAGTTGACTCTGCACCTTTAAACAAATTCTGCATGTTATGCAATATTGCTGTTTTTTGGTTTAAAGTCTGGTGCAGTGCAGGTACTTAAAGCAACAATGCTATGAGGTTAGCTATGGGGATTTGTCTCCATCAAACAGGGGGAGATTGTTGAAGATGGTTGCTGCCCCTTCAAGATTGTGTTTGATGAAGACTTGTATGTAGTGTTTGATGAAGACATTTATGTACTTTCCATGTATTTGCGCTTTGCTTTAAGTATGTCTTAGTTAGTGCTTAGAGGATGTCTAAGAGTAGCTTTTTGCTGAGTAACTCACCTCATAACCACTGGCCATGTGTTAAGAACAAGCATAAGTTTTCTAAAACTGTTTTTCACATGTTTTACACAAAAACACGTTTTACTGCATAAAAATAAATCTGTTCTTCTCTAAATAAACAGATTCATTTTTTCTCACTGATGCCTTGGCTAAAGTCTTGTAAAAATTAGATTTTGTGCATCAGGTATTTTGACTAAGTCTTCTTCTTTTCAAAACGACTGAGTTTTAAATTGTTAAACTTTCTCTGTTTTCGTTTTGAAAAATAAATTTGTTCATCTGTAAATGAATAGATTCTTTTTGCCTCTGGTGCCATGTCAAGCTTAAACGTTTTCAGTTTTATCCCTGCACCAGAATGGTTGACTAAGTCTCCTCACTTAACAGATTCTCTAACTGCTTTTTGAAAATAAATCAGTTCATTTTATTTTCAATCTGTTCATTTTATAACAGCTTTAACTGTTTTTCAAAATTCTGTTATAAGCTGGCTTTCTATAAAATGCAAACTTGTTTTCTGAGTTAAATAACGATTAAAAACAGTTCATACATTTGCAAAAAACAAGTTTTGACAGCAGAGAGTTAAGTGTTTTCAAAAGCTTGGTGTGAGGTGCAGCTACTGTTCTAGCAATCTTGCCTACTGGCTTAAGGCAAATTTGTGTATCCTCAATCAAGTGTAGTCGTTTCACATCTCTTTCTTGTAATAGTTTGGTTGAACCCTCTTCTTGATAGGTGTTCTTGAAGAGTGGGTGTGTGTGTATGCTGAAATAGGTTTTTTCAGCAAGAGTACCTAAGTTCTTGTAGGTTTCAAGAACAGTGGGAATTGTACTGGGTTGTACAGTGTGTTAGTGAATTCCACCTGTTGTTGGTGAAGACTGGATGTAGCTCAGGTTGAGTGAACCAGTATAATTGTTTGTGTTCATTCTCTCCCTCACTCTGCAATTTCGTTTCTGCATAATTGATAAAACAGCAAAGAAATAAATCTGTTCAATTGAAAATAAATCTGTTCTTTCTGGGCACTGTGCATACTGTTCTTGATTTCTGAAAAAGGTGTTTGAATCTGATAAGAACATACGTAATCTGCTAAAACCATTGGAACAGATTGACTGTGATAGGCTGTTCAAGAAACTGTCAATGCTATTAATTGAACCTTAAACAAATTGCTTAAAGTTGAAGCTTGCTGTGTTGTGATTCATTGTTCTTAATTTCTGGAAAATTTCTTGACATCAAGAAGAACACTCATAGTCTGTTAAAAGTCACAGGAACAGCTTGTTTGCAAAGGTCACTCAATTAACTAGCATGCTATCAATTGAACCTTAATCACTTGCTTGAAATTGAAGCTTGCTGTTTTTGTGTTTCACTGTTTTTCAAATCTGATATTTGTGTGTGCTGCTGGAAATCCTCACTGCATAGTCTTGTGATTAGCTTTGCTGTATTAAAAGCGTTTCAAACAGAAAAACAGTGCTGAAATAAATCTGTTCATTTTCACATAAATCGATTTATGTTCTATAAAACTGGGTTAAACACTGTTTCTGCGAAGAAGTTTTAAAAGGTCAATTCACCCCCCCTCTTGAACTTTGGCACTATTAAACCCAACATTTTCTTCACTATTCTTTGTGTTTGTCATAACTCTTGTACTCCTTTTGTGTAGCCTTTCTTGTTTACACCTTTTCTTGATTGTCTTTGATTGTTCTTTGGTTTTGTGGTGCTTGGCTTTGAGATTGAGTGCTTTAGTCTTTGACATCTTTCATTTGAAGTTACTAAGGCCTCAAGAGCAGATTGGTTAAAGGAAGTATTCTTTCTTGGAGTGATTTGAGTGACTTTTACCTTTCGGCACCTTGTTATAATTGTTTTTTGCTAACATTGTTTTCTTAACATTGGTTGCTCTTGTGTTTGCTGTTTTCCTTTTCTAATGGATACATATTCAAGTGCTGAATCTTCAAAACCACACTCTACTCATAAGGCTTATGTTCTTAATGAGTTAACAGAAGCAAAAAAGGCTCTTGCTAAAAAATATGAAGCATTGCAAAGATTGGAAGAACGAATGGCAAAGGTTGAATTGAAGCAAGAAAGAGTTTCCCATTCTTTTCATGGTAGACAAACTTCTCCTCGGCATTCTTCCAAGGATTCTTCAACTGCTCACGGCCATGGAGAGGATACTAGAAGAAGGAGGCATTGTCATCATTCCAATGGGGGAAGCCACCACCGTGAACAAAGACATCACCAAGAGACCAAGCCTCAAGTTCCTTTTGTAAAAGTCCCTAGCTTTAGTGGTGATAGTGATCCTAATTTGTATTTAGAGTGGGAGGCTAAATGTGAACAAATTTTTAACACCTATGAGGTTGAGGAGGACCAAAAGGTGAAGATAGCCACCCTAGAATTTGTAGATTATGCCATGAAATGGTGGCATAGCCTTGTAACGGACGTTTGCTATAACAAGAGACCTCCCGTGGTCTCTTGGAACGATTTGATAGAGTGTATGCGCTTTAGATTCGTGCCACCACACTTTAGGAAAGACCTCATGTTGAAGCTCCAACGGTTTCAACAAGGCACGCTAAGTGTGGATGCCTATTTTAAGGAGTTGGAAACGCTTTTACTTCAAGTTAATTTGAAAGAGAGTGAGGAAGCTATGATAGCTAGGGTTGTAAGTGGCCTAAGAAGGGATATTCAAGATGTTGTTGAACTTCAAGAGTATTCATCTTTGGGATCTTTGGTTCATCTTGCAATGAAGGTTGAAGCCCAAGTTGATAAAAGAAATGCTTTTAAAAACTCTCCCAATGATGGTTACTACAACAACTCTTGGAAAAATAAAAAGTCTTTTTCAAAACTTCCTTCTAAGGATTCTTCTTTCAAACCTAAGGACTCTAGGCCTTCACTTCTACTCCTAAATCTCCAATCAAATCGTCTAGTAAGAAATGCTTTAAATGTTCGGGTTATGGTCACATTGCTTCTAATTGTCCTTCTAAAAGGAATATGTTTGTGCATAATGGCATTGTAGTTAGTGAGCATGATTCCGATTCCCCTAGGCATTCTTCTCATTCTAGGGCATCAAGTGAGCATGAGAGCGAAAGTCCACTTGAAGGAGATTTGTTGGTTGTGAGACGACTTCTTGGTCAAGTTTTACAACCCTTTGATGAAAGTCAAAG
This sequence comes from Phaseolus vulgaris, assembly GCF_000499845.2. Taxonomy (NCBI): domain Eukaryota; kingdom Viridiplantae; phylum Streptophyta; class Magnoliopsida; order Fabales; family Fabaceae; genus Phaseolus; species Phaseolus vulgaris. The sequence continues at coordinate 32,781,175 of NC_023759.2, forward strand.
GGAACATATTTTTCATACAAGATGTCTCATTCAAAACAAAATTTGTTCTTTAATAGTGGATGGAGGTAGTTGTCCCAATGTGGCTAGTACAAGAGTAGTAGATAAGCTTGGTTTTCCTACTATCTCTCATACAAAGCCCTACAAGTTACAATGGCTAAGTGAGGTGGGCGAAATCATTGTTAATAAACAAGTCCTCATACATTTCTCTATAGGAAAATACAAAGATGAGGTCTTGTGTGATGTTGTGCCCATGGAAGCTACACATGTTCTTTTGGGAAGGCCATGGCAATTTGATAGAAAAGTTTTTCATGATGGCTTTACCAATAAAATTTCTTTTGATTTCCATGGTCACAAGGTCATTTTAATATCTCTCTTTCCAAGAGAAGTCCACGAGGACCAAATTCTTATGAAGAAAAAGAGGGAGAGTGAAAACGAAAAGATTTCTAAGAAAACCCTTCTTATTTCTAGCCATGAGGTCCAAAAGGAAATAGTTTCTCACAATCCTATCTTTTTAGCTCTTCCTAGACCTCTTAAGTTAGAAAAACTTGAGGATAGTCCCCATTGTTTGGATAATTTGGTAAAGGAATTTCTTGATGTGTTTCAAGATCCTCCTAAAGGACTTCCACCTTTAAGAGGGATTGAGCACCAAATTGATTTAATTTCGGGCTCTTCTTTACCAAATCGTCCCGCATATAGGACCAACCCAAGTGAAACTAGGGAATTCGCCAACAAGTAGAAGAGTTGATTGCTAAAGGGTGGGTTCAAGATAGTATGAGCCCTTGTGCCATGCCTATTATACTTGTCCCTAAAAAAGTAGGAACATGGAGGATGTATTCCGATTGTAGGGCTATAAACAACATTACAATTAAGTATAGGTATCCCATCCCTAGGCTTGATGATTTGTTGGATTTATTGCATGGTTCCCAAACTTTTACCAAAATTGATCTTAAAAGTGGGTATAATCAAATCCATATAAAACCTGGTGATGAGTGGAAGACCGCTTTTAAGACCAACTTTGGCTTATATGAGTGGTTAGTTATGCCATTTGGTTTAACTAATGCACCAAGTACATTCATGCGCCTCATGCATCATGTTTTAAGACCATTCATTGGCAAGTTTGTTGTTGCTTATTTTGACGATATCCTCATTTATAGCTTGTCTTTGTTTGACCATAAGATGCATGTTAGACAAGTCTTAGAAACCCTTAGGAAAGAACATTTGTATGCTAACCTTGCTAAATGTATGTTTGCACTTGATCATATAGAATTCCTAGGGTTTGTTGTTAGTATTAAAGGGGTGCATGTAGATCAATCTAAGGTGGTAGCCATTCAAAATTGGCCAACCCCTACCAATGTGAATGATGTCCGAAGTTTTCATGGCCTTGCTTCTTTTTATAGAAGATTTGTGCCCAACTTTGGTACAATAGCCGCACCTCTCAATGATATAGTGAAAAAGGATGTGGTTTTTAAATGGGGAGAAGCACAACAACAAGCTTTTGATGTTTTAAAAGAAAAATTGACTAATGCTCCCATTTTAGCCCTTCCTAATTTTGCTAAACCATTTGAGATAGAATGTGATGCTTAAAGTATAGGCATTGGGGCTGTTCTCCTTCAAGAGGGCCACCCCATAGCTTATTTTAGTGAGAAATTGAAAGGTAGTCATCTCAACTATTCCACTTATGATAAAGAATTATATGCACTTGTTAGAGCTTTGTTTACTTTGCAACATTACCTTTTTCCTAAAGAATTTGTGATTCATAGTCATCATGAATCTCTTAAATATTTGAAAAGCCAAAACAAGCTCAATAAGAGGCATGCTAAGTGAGTGGAATTCCTTTAGCAATTTCCTTATGTGATCAAACATAAGCAAGGCAAAATTAATGTTGTGGCCGATGCACTTTCTAGACGCTATGCCTTGCTCAATCTTTTAGGTTCCCAATTTCTTGGGTTTGATCATATTAAGGATCTTTATCATGATGACCTTGATTTTTCTCTTATCTATCAAGAGTGTGCTAAGGGTGGACACAAAGATTTTTTTTATACAAAGATGACTTTCTTTTCAAAGGAAAATGCCTTTGTGTACCCCAAAGCTCTATTAGACTATCTTTTGTTAGAGAAGCACACGAGGGAGGATTAATGGGACATTTTGGGGTTGCAAAAACTTTGGATGTGTTACATGAGCATTTCTTTTGGACTCATATGCAAAAATATGTTCATAGTTTGTGTGATAGATGTATAGCATGTCGTAAAGCTAAATCTAGAGTGCAACCCCATGGTTTATATACGCCTCTTCCTATCCCTTCAATGCCTTGGGTTGATATATCTATGGATTTCGTCTTAGGATTACCCAAGACATCAAAGGGTAAGGATTCCATCTTTGTGGTAGTGGATCGTTTTTCCAAAATTGCACATTTTATTCCTTGCCACAAAGTGGATGATGCATGTCACATTGCAAATCTCTTCTTCAAGGAAGTGGTTCGTTTACATGGACTTCCTAGAAGTATAGTATCCGATAGAGATTCCAAGTTCTTGAGTCACTTTTGGAAGACCTTGTGGAGGAAACTTGGTACTAAACTTTTTATTTTCTACTACTTGTCACCCCCAAACCGATGGTCAAACCGAATTGGTCAATCGAACCTTGAGACAAATGTTGAGATGCTTTATTTCCGGGAATCCAAGGGTTTGAGAGTATTTACTACCACATGTTGAATTTGCTTATAATCGTGTAGTAAATTCTACCACTTCACATTTTCCTTTTGAGATTGTCTATGGGTTTAATCCCTTAACACCTCTTAATCTTCTTCCTATTCTAATACTTGATGATGTATTATGCAAAGATGGGGATGAAAAGGCTTCTTTTATAAAAAAATTGCATAAGGACATCAAGTTACGAATTGAGAAGAAGGTTGGCAAGTATGCTGATCTTGCCAACAAAATGAGGAAAGCATTATTGTTCGATGTGGGTGATTGGGTTTGGCTTCACTTGAGGAAATATCGTTTTCCTACTCAAAGGAAGTCCAAACTTATGCCTCGTGGATATGGACCTTTTCAAGTCTTAAAGAGGATTAATAATAATGCTTATGAGTGAGATATGCTTGATACCTTTCTTGGTAGTCATACATTTAATATCAGTGATATAACTCCTTTTTCTGTAGGACTCCAGAATTCGTGGTCGAATTCTCTCCAACTCGGGGAGTATGACGGAGATCAAGATCAAGAAGAGAAAGAAAACGAAGATGAAGACGCTCAAAAGGATATTAGCTCATAATCCTTTTTTACCTCAAAGGATTACAAGGAGCAAATTTAAAGAATTAGGAAGTAGTGGTCAAATGTTTTCTCTTTTTGTTGTATCTTTTGTATAAACATTAAAACGCTTAAATATATAGTCTTTAGGAATGTGCTAAAAGGGAAACCTAAAGATACCTCTTATGTAAAATGTTCCGTCCGGTTGACTGGGACGTCTTCGTGCGCGACCTTAATCGTCAGCTAGGGACTCCTTCCCACTGGTTACCTGTGGATTCCTGCAAAAAAGAGGACAAAGGGGCGCCCTAGCGGCCGTTTGCACTCCGACGCTCAAGTCAGCCAGCAAGAAACACCAAAACTGTGCACCTCCGTATCTGAGCACCGCGTATGGAACTCCGAAGGTGGTAAAAAGAACTGTGTATTGTGTGTATATTCTCGCTCTGGCAAAGAACCTCTTTTCCAGTCCCTTGTGCGTAGCCCTACGACTTCGAGCAAGCAACTGGAGTGTATTCTGGGAAAATTTGCCAAAACTTCGAACCTCGTTCCCAACATTCCTAGCGCTATTTAATCTACCCAAGCATTTAAAGCGCCTTAAAGCGCTTTTAATATAAAACGTAACGCACTTAATTAAGGCGTCTAAGTAGAAAACGTAGCGCATTTAAGACGTTGAAACGCTTGAGAGCCTTTATAGTACCTGAAACGCTCGAAACAGAAACTGTATTGAATGAATTTATTTACCTGGTACCTGACTAAACGGTGTTTCTATTCTGACCTGGTTGTCGTACACGTAGAGGGCCTCACGACGCCTTGACCCCATCTAGGGGCGTTTCTGCCCATCTGGGGACGTTTCTATGTGTGAGTCCTCCTGCCTGGGAGTGCTACTGCGCAAGGGGTGACTTTTTGGGTGCCAACTCACGCCCCAATCATCTAGTCACTCACTTTGAGAGCGTATCTGCCTTCCTCTCGTACCCTGCACCCGGCGGCCTTGGGCGTGACCCTCCTCTTGAGTCGTATCTGTCCCAAAGGCGTCTCTGGGGTGGCAGGGGTACTTCACGAGTCAGGCTGCCCTACACTGGTGCTGTCATTATGGCCTTGAAGCCACCTTTCTCTTCTCTTTATCACTACCCCGGATCATCGGGACCTGAGGCTGTCCCACGGTGTCGCTCCCTCCATGGTCTTTCCTACCCATGGGTATCGGGGAACCACACTGTGATCGCCTTGCTTTAGTAATGTTTTATCTGGCGACGCCCTGGTTGGGCGACGCCTTCACCTAGGCGACGCCTTGCCTTGGCGACGCTTCCTCTTGACGACGCTGGCACTTGGCGTCTCTTCATCTAGGCAACACCTTGTGTTGACTTTGACTCCTGGCGTTGACTTTGACCTTGAGTTAGTCAACACCCGGATAAGGGACGGTACACAAGCCCCCCAGTCTTAAGCCGAAGACTTGTCTTCAGCGCAAAGACTAAGGCCTTGCCCACACCGTCCACGTGCCACCCTGATGACGTGTTACTCCCTGCTGACTCAACAATTCTAGAATTATTGACGTGACACCCTCTGAACCATAGGAGCGCTCTTAATGACTGATTGGACATCCTCTGAAACGGGGAAAATAACACCTTTTGGGGCTACCCTTGATCGCGCGCCACGTAGCCCATCGTACGGCCAGCCTCTAGGGACCCTTGCGTTTCCCTTGGGCGATTGATCCTTTGACACGTGGCAAGATCTCACGGCTCCTAGTTAGCGCCTCTTGGGTTGCAAATGTAATGTTCAAGTTACCCCCAAACCCCGCGCTCACCCCACTGTTACATTCATTCCCTCTGCGTCTCTGCACTGTTCATCGCCTTCAAACCCCTTTTCTCTGCAATTGCTGTTCTCTCCCTCCTGTGCTCTTCTTCCGCCTTCACTTTGACAGCAAAGGTATGATTTTCGAATATTCATGACTCTTCCCTTTCGTCGCATTGCATGATTTATTGAACTGCCTGGGACTGTTGACATTCATGCATTACTGCGTTCTTCCGCTTCTCCTTCCTTCTCTGTTCCCTTCTCCTTCTTTCTGGTTTTCTCGCGTGGGTGGTGTTTCCTGGGGTTCACTCCCCTTCCTGTCATGGCTACACTTGTTAAAACCTTTTTCCTCTCTTCTTTCTCCAGCTATTTATTCACAGCATGACGCGCACGAACGCGAAGTCTTTAGAGTGTGCAGCGCCAAGCACGACCCCACAGCCTTGGATGGCTTCCCCCTCTATTGGACGGAGCGCCCTAAGCTGCTTAGGGCCAAAGCCCTGGAAGAGCTATCTCCTGCTGACAGGGAGGTAAGCAAGGCCTTGGCTGGGCTGGGGATCGTTTTTGATACCTTGAAGCTTGTTGCTAGCGAGTACAATGCTCACGCCCTGACAACATACTTTGGTAAGGAGACTCTCCCCTTCTCCCCTTTGCTGTGAACACCCTGCTACCGGATGTTTGTTCCCATGGCTTCCTCCCCCTGTTTTCCATGGTGCCATGTTACTTGCATCTCACGCATCTATGCGCTTTGTAATTTTGTATAGTTGCTTTGGCCTTGATTTCTGCTGGTTGGTCTATTTCGATGTAGGATCGGTGATGGACGCCTCCAAAAGGATGATACTGGCGAAAGCGATGAAGGAGGCTCGTGCCGCCAAGGCGGGCGCCTCCTCCGCCCCTGCTGCTGATCCGATCCCCCCACCAACTCTGTCACCGCCACCACCGATCACCACCGAAGCCCCCCTAAGCTCATCTCCGTCATCTCCACATAGCCCCGAGGCGCTTCAGACTCCCGGCTCTCCTCTGCCCATCGCCGCCGTTCCCCTAGCCGCGGCCTCGTCGCCGGCTCCAACCCCCCTTGACAAAGGGAAACGGGTCTTGGAGATTTTATCGGATGATGAGGACTCGGAAGGTGTGGCACCCTTCAAAGGGAGGAAATCTGTGCGGGTTCCTCTTCTGCTAGAGGCGTCTCCCCAGGGAGGGAATTCCTTCATGGACGACCCTCCAAGCGCGACCTCACTTCCCCCCACAACAGTCCAAGAGGAAGGGGGCGAAGGCGCTGAGTTTGCCCCGCCCCCGCCACCTGTAGGAGTCTCTGCTTCCCCTGCTCCCGTTGTTGCCGCCCCCAATCTCATCGTCATCCCTCCTCCAATCATGCATCTGATGAGGGGCTTCAATGGCGGAACTATGCCAGAGGGCACCGACAGGAAGGAGGGCATGCCTTTCTACTTGGGGGCCTTCTTGGCGGTGGCCCTTGAATGGCGCGCCCAGGCCAGAAATGCTGTCCTGCAAGCTCAAACCCTCCAGGCCTTGGAAACAAGGGTAACTGCCGTGGAGGAGGAAAAGAAAACTCTGGGACGCCAGAACGAAGCTTACCAGACCTCCCTGAAGCAGGTGCAAGAGTCCAAAGCAGAGGCTGAGGGACAACTGGCAGAGGCGTTGGAGCTCCAGACCGACTTCTATGCTCGGGAAGTCGCCCTCAAAGTTCAGGTGACGAGCCTTCAAAACATAGTCGAAGCTTACGAAAAAGTTCAAAAGGACTTGAAGGCCCGCTGCTGTGAACAAACTGGCGCAATGGAGCGGATGGAAGGGGAAATGGCGTCCCAGACCCAAGCTATGGGCCTTCTCCGGGCGGACTACGACAAACTGCAAGTCGAGGTCAACCGACTCCGCGTGGAGAAGGAGGCTTTGGAGAAGCAGGTGGTCTCCGGGGACGCCGTCATTGGAGAACTAGAGAAAGACAAAAAGACCCTCATCCAGGAGATGGCGGGCACTTTCGAGGAGGGATTCCAGGAAGCTCTGGCTCAAGCAATCTGCATGAACCCGGGGATCGACATTTCCAGCTGCGATTCCACTCACCACATTGTTGATGGAAAGGTCGTGCCTCTGGAGATAGACGATTGAGCCGCCACCCTCGATCATCAGTCCATTCCTTTATACTTGTTTTAACCTTCTTTGATAAACTTGTAATTCTTTGAATCGTCTGCACTCTTGCTACAACTCTGGGATTTTGTATGATTACTTTCGTGTCCTCACGACATAAAATTCTGCCTGTGTGATTTTATTCTCATTCTTTGCCTTCGCGTGCTTCGGTTGTTTTGCTTGTATTATACTCGCTTCTTTCACTTCGTTGGGCGGCCTTGTATGCCCGGGAAAGGTCACGCGCCAATGCCCACGCCCATGGAGAGGCTCACCTAATGGAGCCGTATTGTCCACGGGGTGTCTCTAGCACCCAAACGGTCATTTCCTTGATCCTTAACGCCCGACGCCCATGCCTAAGGAGAGGCCTGCTACAGCAGCACCGTATCGTCCTCGGGTGTCTGAAACGCCGAGTGCTTTGGGGGGGGGGGATCGTTCCCTCCATGGTCTTTCCTTCCCATAGGTATCGGGGAACGCCCTGCCAGGGATTCGCTGGCGTTTTGGCGGTCTCGTCTCCCTCCACAGTTTTTCCTACCTGTGGGTATCGGGGAGGCGACGCCAGTAACTAACTTTGCCCTCTTCGACTTCGTCTCCCTCCACAGTCTTTCCTACCTGTGGGTATCGGGGAGGTAACCCCGCTGATATTTTGGTTGGCGACGCTTACGACGTCTCACGCTGACGTCGCCCTTTGCGTCCTTCCAGGCGACGCCTCGGACGTCTCATGCTGGCGTCGCCTTGGGCGTCGTCTTTACCTTGACATTGACTTTGACCTTGGCCTCGGTCGACGCCTGGGGGACAGCGAAGAGCTCAAGGTTCTGCTCGTGCCATCCACGTGGCGTTTCTTGGATGGCTGATGGGACGTTCAGTCATTCGACTTGATCCACGTGGCGCTCCTTGTATGGCTGATGGGACGTTCAGTCATTCGACTTGATCCTGACTCCTACTGTGCCCCTGACCCACTTTCGACGGCGCATCGTACCACTGGGCATTCTGTCGATACGACGTGTTCTGAGTTTAACCAGGGATGCCAGGGCCACCCTTCCATCCTCTGCCACGTGGCTCGATCGTGCGGTGCATCCATTCGCGTCGTTCAATGCTCTAACCGCAATACTTCTACTTGAGTCGTTTGGCGCTCTAACCGCTTTATTTAACTCTTCAAACTCTGAAACTGTTCTCATCATTTCTGCACTCTTCATAACCTACTTACACTCTCTCTTCTTGCACCCTTTCTTCTTGCACCCTTTCTCCTCTCGCGAAGGGCTCTTCCAGCGTTCGCTCCCACCATCGCTTGACTACCGGCGGGCCATACGCCTTCGACAATCCCTAATCTTGTTAAAGAATGTCCTCTCGTGCTACCTCTCCCAGGGTTAATCCCAAGGACCTGTACCCTTGGGCTTCAAGTGAGCTTCTTGACGAATGCTCATGCTTACTCGCCACCAGGGCCATAAGGGAACACAAAGGAGATTCATGCTCCTATGATCACCGCGCCTTCGCGAGGAGGCATGATGACGACATTGCTGTGCTCCCTTGCACTCTAGGGGAGCCAGTATGTGGAGACGATCGGGCCAACGAAGGGGTCCCCTTCTTCTACTTTTATCAGGTGGTTTTCAAGACCATCGGCGTGCGCCTACCCTTCTCCCGGTTCGAGAAGGAACTGCTGACGGAGATCAATGCCGCTCTGGCCCAGTTATACCCCAACAGCTGGGCCTTTGTCAAAGCCTTTGACATCCTCTTCGGGTTTCTGGGTTGTGCGCCCTCGGTTGACCTCTTTTTTCACTTCTTTGAGGTGAAGAGGCAAAGGCACAACCTCTGGGTAACTCTCAGCAACGTTCCTGGGAAAGTTCTCCTAACACCCTTCCAAAACTCATTCACCGGGTGGAAAGGCCGGTTCTTCAAGATCTGCTGCACTGACCTCGTTCCCAACGCCCTGGATGGTTTTCCACTGTATTGGGTGAGGGAGGCGAGGGTTCTCAAAACCAAACCCTTCAAGAAGCTGGCTCCGAATGACCAGGTGGCTTGCCGGATTCTTGCTGAGGCGGGAAGTTTTGACTCCGCCACCTTGATCAGCTTGGAGTTCAATGCTGGAACTCTCGAAAAGTACATATGTATGAGTCACTGCCCTAGAAACTTCGGCCTTTATTGCTTTCTATCTGTGCATGTCTTGCTTCATGGTGTCTCTGACACATTTATCTCCCTTGGTGCAGGTTCGAAAATAAACCAAGAAAGGAGGACACGACTTACCCGAGCTCTGCGGGCTGGGATCAGAGCTTCGTCTTCCTCCAGTGCTGCCTCCGATGGCCACTAAGAAGTGGCTCGTTTGTGTTTTGCATGAGTTGTAATATTTGCCCTAACCGCCTTACGCCCATTTGTATCGAACATTGCTTGTAACATCAACTTTTCTATACCATACTTGATTTTTTGCAACGCCGCTTTACTTTGCAAACGTTTCGTATATTGTGCGCTTTTCCTTCTTGATGTTCCTCAACGACGCCTGTACTCAGGCGACACCTGTCTTCTTGGCGACGCCTTCTCTCTGGGCGACGCCTTATCTCTTGGCGACATCTTCACCTAGGCGACGCCTTATCTCTTGGCGACGTCTTCACCTAGGCGACGCCTTGACTTGGCGATGCCTCACACTACTTCAAACAGAGAAAAGTAAAGGCTGAAAACCAAGGCACGACTTTTTCTCCAACTTGTTTTTTCTTTTATTCGGGTGACCTCATTAAAAAACCCCCGAGAGGGAAAAAGAGTGTCCCCTTCAACTAAATTGTTACATGGCTGCTTACATAAGTCAACTAAAATAAAATTTTAAGTTGGCTGCATTCCAACTGCGCGGGATAGGACCTCCATCCAAGGTCTCTAGGCTGTACGAACCGTTGCCCTTAGCCTCAGTAACTCTGAAGGGTCCGGTCCACTTGGGAGACAGCTTATTCTCCAGCTCGTATGGGTGGGCCTTCCTCATCACTAGGTCGCGATCTGAAACTGTCGCGACTTTACCTTAGAGCTATATTGCCGCTCTACTCTTCTCTTCATCGCTTCAGCTTTTATTCTGGCTTGTTCCCTGGCCTCGTCTAGTAGATCCAGGTTTACCCGCCTTTCTTCATTGGATTCCTCCACCACAAAGTTTTGAAAATGTGGTGAGCTTTCATGTATTTCTACCGGAATCATCTCGTCCGACCCGTACACCTAACTGAAAGGCGTCTCCATGGTAGAGGATTGGGGCGTGGTGTGGTATGCCCATACGATCCTTGGTACCTCTTCCGCCCACGCCCCTTTGGCTTTCTCTAACCTTCTCTTTAACCCCCTCAGCAGAACTCTGTTTGCTGACTCCACTTGCCCGTTGGTCTGGGGGTGTTCGACCGATGCGAACACTTGTTTGATTCCTACCTCAGCACACAGATTTCTCAACTGCTGACTCGCAAACTGGGTCCCGTTATCGGATATCAAGCGCCTAGGTACACCAAAGCGGCACACAATGTTCTTCCACACAAAATGTCGTACCTTGTGCGCAGTGATTTGTGCTACGGGCTCTGCCTCTATCCACTTGGTGAAGTATTCGATGACGACGATCAAATACTTCATCTGCCTGATTGCCAGTGGGAACGGGCCCAGGATGTCGATTCCCCATGTATGGAAAGGCCACGGGCTGTATATGGATCGCAATTCTTCTGGCGGCGCCTTGTGCCAGTCGGCGTGCTTTTGGCATTGCCTGCAATGCTGGGCGTGTCGCGTGCAGTCCTCTTTTACTGTTGGCCAGAAGAAACCTGCGCGTATTACCTTGGAGGCTAGGGACCTTCCCCCTACGTGGCTCCCGCAGATGCCTTCGTGTAGCTCCGCCATTATCCTGGTGCACTCGTCGCCACTTACGCACGTTAGGATAGGGTGAGTGAAACCGTGCCTGAACACCCCATCCACCAAAGTATATCTTGCGGCATTTCTTTTGACCTTCTTACCCTCTTCAGGCTCCACTGGGAGAGAGCCCCATCCGCTAGGTATCGCTTGTAGGGCGTCATCCAGGTGTCTCCCTCGGTTAAAACACATACCTGCATTTGCTCTCCCTCGGGCACATCCGCGTACGTGCTGATGCGGGGCACCCTCTGCGTATCTTGGGTCAAAGAGCAATGACTCCTCGGCCTTCCCCTTGTTGTATAAATCTGGAGGACATCCACCCTGTTGTCTTCCACGAATCTACGCGGAGCTTTGAGAGTCTCTTGGATCACTGTCCTTTGTCTACCCCCCTTGCCTGAGCTGGCCAGCTTTGCAAGCAGGTCAGCTCTGGCATTCTGCTTCCTTGGGACATGTATCAGCTCAAGAGCGTTGAATGCTCCCTTCAACAACTGGACGTATTTCAGATATGCCGCCATCTGTCGGTCCTTCGCCTGGAACTCACCCGACACCTGCCCCGTAATCAGTTGGGAGTCGCTTTTCACCAGGAGGTTCTCCACACCCATCTCCTTGGCCAGGAGCATTCCTGCTATTAGGGCTTCATACTCCGCCTGATTGTTACTTGCCTTAAAGGCGAAACGCAGAGCTTGCTCAATCAGTATGCCGTTGGGTCCCTCCAAGACTATTCCCGCACCGCTCCCTTGTTGGTTGGAAGAGCCATCAACCGAGAGCAGCCACTGCGAGCCCACTTCCACCTCTTGCTCACCTCCGGGCGAAAGTTCCGCTATAAAATCTGTGTATACCTGCCCTTTGATGGATCCTCTAGGCTCATACTGGATGTCGATTTCTGACAGTTCCACCGCCCAGCGCACCATTCTTCCCGCCACGTCAGGCTTCTGCAGCACCTTCTGTATAAGGAGGTTTGTCATCACCACCACCGTGAAGCTGTGGAAGTAATGACGGAGCCTCCTGGCAGAAAACACTACCGCTAGCGCTGCCTTCTCCAGCGCTTGTTATCTCGTCTCAGCTCCTTGTAATGCCTTGCTTACAAAATAGATGGGCTTTTGACTCTGGTCCTGCTCCTGGACTAACATAGAGCTGATAGCCCGCTCCGTTACAGTAAAATATAACCGGAGGGGCACGCCTGTTACCGGTTTGCAGAGGACCGGTGGCGTCGCCAGGTACTCCTTTAACTTAATGAAAGCCGCTTCGCATTCGTCAGTCCATGCAAAGGGACTGTTTCTCTTGAGGCACTGGAAATATGGATGCCCCTTCTCTCCCCCGGCGGAAACAAACCTTGAAAGCGCCGCCATCCGCCCTGTCAGCTGTTGCACTTCCTTTACCGACGTCGGGCTTCGCATGGCGATAATCGCTGCGCATTACATAAAACCCAAGAACTTACCGGCCTCTACCCCGAAAACACACTTCTCAGGGTTTAACTTGAGGCGGTACTTGGATATTGTGACGAACAACTCCTCTAGATCCGCCATGTGCTGCGCCCTATCCTGCGACGCCACCACCATGTCGTCTACATAGGCGTACACATTCCTCCCGAGCATGGGCGCCAGGACCTTGTCCATTAACCTTTGGTATGTGGCGCCCGCATTTTTCAGCCCAAAAGGCATCACCTTATAGCAGTAACTGCAGGTCTCAGTCATGAATGCAGTTTTGTTCTCATCTCTCGGGTGCATCTTGATCTGGTTGTACCCTGAGAAGGCGTCCAGGAAACTCAGCACCTTGCTGCCGGACGCACTGTCCACCAAGGCGTCGATGCTGGGCAGCGGGTACGAGTCCTTTGGGCACGCCTTATTCAAGTCTGTGAAGTCCACGCACATCCTCCACTTTCCATTCACCTTTTTCACCAAGACGACATTGGCAAGCCACTCAGGGTATTGAATCTCCCTGATGTGGCCAGCCCTCAACAACTTCTGCGTTTCGTCCTTCACCACCTGCTGTCGCTCCTCATTGAACATTCTCCTTCTCTGGCGCACGAGGCGGACCGTGGTGTCCATGCTGAGGTGGTGACACAGGAAATCAGGGTCGATACCGGGCAATCCGAGGCGGACCATGCGAAGGCATCCAGGTGGCGCGAAATCACTTCTGCCACCCGTTCAACAGCTTCTGCGTTTCGTCCTTCACCACTTGCTGTCGCTCCTCATTGAACTTTCTCCTTCTCTGGCGCACGGGGCGGACCGTGGCGTCCATGTTGAGGTGGTGACACAGGAAATCAGGGTCGATACCGGGCATATCCGAAGCGGACCATGCGAAGGCATCCAGGTGGCGCGAAATCACTTCTGCCACCCCTTCCTGTTCTTCCGGGCTCAGCAAACTTCCTAACTTGAATGTCTTGCCGCCATTCTCCCTTTCTACGGCATTAGCCGCTGGCTGTTCCCTGCTATCATCCTCGACGGGCACCGCCTCTTTCATGGGCGCCGCGTCGTCAGGGCCTTCCTCCATGGGTGCATCTGCTTCGGGCGTCGCCCTCGCCGGTATGGCCTCATTAGGCGTCGACCCAGCGGGCGTCGCCTCAATCATCGTCGTGTCCGCGCTCGACGGACGTTCATATACCATGAACACGCCTCTCTTCGTTTTCAGGCTGTTCTCATAGCATTTCCTTGCCTCCTCCTGGTCTGACTTGATGACTATCACCTTGCCACTGAGGTCCGGCAGCTTCATCTTCATGTGGCGTGTGGAGGACACCGCGTTCAAACGGTTTAATGCCGGCCTGCCCAGCAAAATATTGCAGGCGGAGTTGGCGTTCACGACCAGGTACCGGATGCTTTCGGTACGCGAGCCCTCTCCATCCGTGAACGTAGTCCTCAACTCCAGGTAACCTCGGACTTCCACCTGGTTATCCGCAAACCCATACAGGCACCCCGTGTAGGGCCTCAACAGGTCGGAGGACAACCGTAACTTATTAAATGTCGACAAGAACATGACGTCCGCCGAACTTCCCTGGTCGACAAGAACTCGGTGCACCTTTCTTCCCGCTGTGACTACCGAAATGACAACGGGGTCATTGTCGTGCGGCACCACGTCTCGGAGGTCCCCTCTCGTGAATACGAGGTCCGACTCCCACGGCTCACCCAAGATCCTTTCTTCAATCGAGTTGACCCCCCTCGCGTATTTCTTTCGTTGGGAGGCGGTGGGTCCCCCGCCGGAAAAACCTCCAGCTATGGTATGAACCTCGCCGAGAACTGGCGTCTCGTGTGCTGGTTCTTCCGCTGGCGGCGGCAAGGTGGCGGTCGTTGTGGGCTCCGCGACATAATCCTTCAAAAACCCAGTTCTCACCAGCTCATCTAGCTGGTAACCCAACGACAGACAGTTATCAATGTGGTGCCCGAAAGGCTCGTGGAACTCACACCAAGAGTCTTTGCGAGGCCCTAACGCCTTGTCAGTTTTCGCCGGTCGCCTCAGCCGCTCAGCTATATTAGGCACGACGATCAGGTCCTTCAGCTCCACCACAAAGTTGTACCTCGCCGATCTCGCTCTTTCTCTGGCCGGGCGATCGCCTCCCGCTGGACCTCGGGGTTGGGGCTTTCTGGCCTCGTAGGGGCGTCTCGCATCTAGCTTCTTTCTTCCCGTCGTGGTCTCATTGACCCTGACGGGTTGAGCTCGCGCCGGTCCCCTCGGGCGTGAGGGTACGACGCTGGTGCGCTTCACGCACACCTCCCCTTTAGAAGCAATATGTTCTACCGCCCGATGCCGTAGCTCAGCGAAAGTCCTAGGGCGGTTGCGAATGATGGATTCTCCAAAAGGACCAGGGCATACGCCTTTCACAAACGCGTACACGATCATAGGCTCCTCTGTCGTACCAACCTTCACGACCTGGGCCCCGAAGCGATTGATGTATTCCTTCAGGGTCTCCCCTTGATACTGCTTCACATCAAACAAATCGTAGGAGACCGGCGGCGGGGCCTTGTTTGCTAAGTATTGTTCCCTGAACAATCGTGACAATTGGCGGAAAGATGTGATATGACCGTCCGGGAGGCTGATGAACCAGTCCATAGCCATCCCAGTCAAGGTACTCATAAAGAGCTTGCACTTGGCAGCGTCAGAACCGCCTACCAGGACCATCTGTGTGTGAAATGCAGCAAGGTGCGTCTCAGGGTCCTCCATCCCGGTGAAGATCACCTTGGGCCCCGCGAACGTGTTCGGGATCACTGCATCCAGGATCTCCTGCGAGAAGGGAGTCGAAAACTCCCTTGGTGGGGAATGGTTCTCCATCTCGTCATGTCCACGTTGCCCCCGATCATTTCTCAGACCCCGGCGCAACTCCTCATTTACGCGGCGGAGCTCTTCATTCCTCTCATGCGAGGCTTCGAGATCTGCCTGCATGCGTTCCTGTTCCATCTTCGACTCCGCCATATCCTGCTGCAGCCCCCTCATTATCTCCAGGACCTGTTGCATGGATAGTTCTGCTGGGGCTGCGCGTGCTGTACCTCGTCTGGTGGGGGCCATTGTCACTCCAACCTCTTCCAACGTTACTCTAACTTGGTAGATCTTCTCGAACTTATGATGGGACTGATGTTTTATATCGGCCCCATGGTGGGCGCAAAATGTTCCGTCCGGTTGACTGGGACGTCTTCGTGCGCGACCTCAATCGTCAGCTAGGGACTCCTTCCCACTGGTTACCTGTGGATTCCTGCAAAAAAGAGGACAAAGGGGCGCCCTAGCGGCCGTTTGCACTCCGACACTCAAGTCAGCCAGCAAGAAACACCAAAACTGTGCACCTCCGTATTTGAGCACCGCGTATGGCACTCCGAAGGTGGTAAAAAGAACTGTGTATTGTGTGTATATTCTCGCTCTGGCAAAGAACCTCTTTTCCAGTCCCTTGTGCGTAGCCCTACGACTTCGAGCAAGCAACTGGAGTGTATTCTGGGAAAATTTGCCAAAACTTCGAACCTCATTCCCAACATTCCTAGCGCTATTTAATCTACCCAAGCATTTAAAGCGCCTTAAAGCGCTTTTAATATAAAACGTAACGCACTTAATTAAGGCGTCTAATTAGAAATTGTAGCGCATTTAAGACGTTGAAACGCTTGGGAGCCTTTATAGTACCTGAAACGCTCGAAACAGAAACTGTATTGAATGACTTTAATTAACTGGTACCTGACTAAAGGGTGTTTCTATTCTGACCTGGCTGTCGTACACGTGGAGGGCCTCACGACGCCATGACCCCATCTGGGGGGCGTTTCTACCCATCTGGGGACGTTTCTATGTGTGAGTCCTCCTGCCTGGGAGTGCTACTGCGCAAGGGGTGACTTTTTGGGTGCCAACTCACGCCCCAATCATCTAGTCACTCACTTTGAGAGCGTATCTGCCTTCCTCTCGTACCCTGCACCCGGCGGCCCTGGGCGTGACCCTCCTCTTGAGTCGTATCTGTCCCAAAGGCGTCTCTGGGGCGGCAGGGGTACTTCACGAGTCAGGCTGCCCTACACTGGTGCTGTCATTATGGCCTTGAAGCCACCTTTCTATTCTCTTTATCACTACCCCGGATCATCGGGACCTGAGGCTGTCCCACGGCGTCGCTCCCTCCATGGTCTTTCCTACCCATGGGTATCGGGGAACCACACTGTGATTGCCTTGCTTTAGTAATGTTTTATCTGGCGACGCCCTGGTTGGGCGACGCCTTCACCTAGGCGACGCTTTGCTTTGGCGATGCTTCTTCTTGACGACGCTGGCACTTGGCGTCTCTTCATCTAGGCAACGCCTTGTGTTGACTTTGACTCCTGGCGTTGACTTTGACCTTGACTTAGTCAACGCCAGGATAAGGGACGGTACATAAAACATCTTTAGATATTAGTTTTAGAACATTCTAGTAGATGACCCTTCATCCTTCACTTTAGGCGCTAAAAAAGTGCATATTCATATTCCAACTCAAGTTGACTCCATAACATGTCTATGAGACATCTATATCTTGTTATTGGAATCATATCACAACGCCTCAGGCTGTAAGATGCTGAGCTTTTTGAATGCATTCTCGGGGTACAACCAGATCAAGATGCATCCCCTTGATGAGTGTAAAACGAAATTCATGATCGAGACATGTTGTTACTGCTATAAGGTCATGTCGTTCGGGTTGAAGAATGCAGGCGCCACCTACCAAAGATTGATGGACAGGATCCTTGCACCTATGCTGGGTAGGAATGTGCAGGCCTACGTAGACGACATGGTGGTGACCTCTCATGAGAGAGGGCGGTACACAACTGATCTGGAAGAGCTGTTCGCCACAATAGCCAAGTACCGCCTCAAGCTGAACCTTGAGAAGTGCGTCTTCAGGGTCGAGGCGGGTAATTTTTAGGTTTTTTACTCACCGAGCGGGGAATAGAGGCGAACCCTGACAAGTGTGCGACGATTCTGGTAATGAGGAGTCCCGCCTCGGTGAAAGAGGTGCAACAGTTGACGGGGCGGATGACCGCTTTGTCCAAATTCGTATAAGTTGGAGGAGACAAGGTGATGGAAGAGGCCCAAGCCCATGATAGAAAAAAGCCCAAGCCCAAGCCCAAATACAAGTTCAAGCTTCAGCTCAAGCCCAACAAATAGAAGATATGGGCCAACTAAGCATCATTGGATGTATTTCTTTTGTAATTACTTTTGAGTATTTTTAGTAGAACATAAAGGGAGGTGTAGATATAAATATAAGAGGTGCAAATGTATAAAGCTAAGCCACACCTTCCATGTGACATAAAAAGAAGGTGTAGGTGTAGATTTAGGAGGTGCCAAAAAAAAGAAACCAAGTCACACTTTCCTTGTGACTAGGAATTGGCTCCAAATTCAAATGCTTCTCATTTGAATTTCCCTCCACTTTCTTTTGAATTTCCAGCCCTCTAAACACTATAAATAAGAGGGCTTGGCTCATGTATTTGCAAGATTGAATAGAGTATTGTTATGCTGCCAATTTAGTGCCATACATTACTCCTTGCCTAGCTTCTAGGTTTTAATCTTCATTTCACCTCCTTCAAAGGGGCTGGCCGAACCTCCCCATTTCCACACTCTTCATGCACCTTCAAGGTCACCACACCTCTTAGGAGGACCTTGTTCATCTCTTCCATTAAGCTTCCACACCATCTTCAACCAACATCCAAGAAGAGCTCATAGGAAATCCATCACAAGGGGCATCCTTACTTCCAGTGCTTAAAAAGAAACAGTAGGTTCGTATGGACCGAGGAGTGCGAGGTGGCATTCCTCAAGCTCAAGGAGTATCTGGCGGCTCCTCCTGTGCCCTGTAAGCCACAGACAGGCGTGGCCCTTCGGTTGTACTCTGCGGTGACCGAATGGGCGATCAGTGCTGTGCTGATTCAGGAGCAGGACCAGACCCAGAAACCTATATACTTTGTAAGTAAGGTCTTGCAGGGGCCGGAGGCGAGGTATCAATCTTTAGTGAAGGCGGCTTTGGCGGTGTTGTTCTCGGCCAGGAGGCTCCGTCACTACTTCCAAAGCTTTACAGTGGTAGTAATGACAGACCTCCCCATCCAGAAGGTGTTGCAAAAGCCAGATGTCGCAGGGAGGATGGTCCGCTGGGCAGTGGAGCTATCTGAGTTTGATATCCAGTACGTGGACTTCTTGGCGGAGCTCTCGCCAGGAAGCACACAACAAGAGGAAGAGATGGGCTCCCAGTGGGTGCTCTCGGTGGATGGGTCTTCCAATCAGCAAGGGAGTGGAACTGGCGTGGTCCTGGAGGGGCCAAACGGTTTGCTGATAGAACAGGCCCTGAGGTTTGCGTTCAAAGCAAGCAATAACCAAGCAGAATACGAGGCCCTAATAGTTGGGATGCTCTTAGCCAAGGATATGGGTGCGCGGAGCCTGCTGGCGAAGAGTGATTCACAGTTGGTCACGGGGCAGGTGACCGAGGAGTACCAAGCCAAAGATCCACAAATGGCGGCATATTTGAGATATGTCCAAGTGCTGAAAGGGGTGTTCGAGTGGGTCCACGTCCCGAGAGAGCAGAATGCCCGAGCTGACCTGCTCGCCAAGTTGGCCAGCTCAGGCAAGGGGGGAAGGCAGAGTTCGGTCATCCAGGAGACCCTCAAGACGCCACGAACGTTTGTGGCGGATAACAGGGTGGATGTCCTCCAGATCAGCATATTCAAACGAAGGCCGAGGAGTCATTGGTCCTTGATTCAGGACACGGCGAGGCCCCCAGCATAAGTGTTTACCTGGCCTCGCCAAAAGAAGATAACCCCTTGCAGGTGTGTGTTCTGGAAGAAGGGGACATGTGGATGACGCCCTATAGGCGCTACATCGCGGATGGGATCCTCCCAGCAGAGCCCGAAGAAGGCAAGAAGATAAAGAGAAATTCTGCGAGGTATACTCTCGTGGATGGGGCACTATTCAGACACGGGTTCACGCACCTGATCTTAACATGCGTGAGCGGAGATGAGTGCACAAGGGTAATGTCTGAGCTCCATGAAGGGATTTGTGGAAGCCACGTAGGGGGAAGGTCTTTGGCCTCCAAGGTGGTCTGTGCAGGCTTCTACTAGCCGACGGTGAGGGAAGACTGTGTAAGGTACGTCCAGCGGTGCAAGCAGTGCCAATTGCATGCCGACTGGCACAAGGCGCCACCAGAAGAGCTTAGGTCAATTTACAGCCCATGGCCTTTCCACACGTGGGGAATTGACATTCTGGGGCCCTTCCCGTTAGCAATAAGGTAGATGAAGTACTTGATAGTTGCTATTGAGTACTTCACAAAGTGGATAGAAGCAGAGCCGGTGGCGTAGATCACCGCACACAAGGTACAACACTTTGTCTGGAAGAATATTGTGTGTCGCTTCGGTGTACCGAGGCGACTTGTCTCAGATAATGGTACTTAGTTCGCCAGCCAGCAGCTGGGCAAGCTATGCTCAGAGGTAGGCATCAAGCAAGTGTTCGCATCTGTCGAACACCCCCAGAAAAACAGATAGGTGGAGTCCGCCAACAAAATTTTGTTGAGGGGGTTGAAGAGGAGGCTCGAGAAAGCCGAAGGAGCTTGGGCGGAGGAGGTGCCGAGGATAGGATAGGCTTATCACACCACGCCCCAGACTTCCACCATGGTGACGTCGTTCAGTCTAGTGTACGGGTCGGATGCCATGATCCCAGTAGAAATTCACGAGAGCTCACCGCGCTTCCAAGCTTCGTGGCTGAGGAGTCCAACGAGGAGAGGAGGGTGAATCTAGATCTGTTGGACGAAGCTAGGGAAGAAGAGAGAATAAAGGCTGAGGCCGTGAAGAGAAGAGTAGAGCATCAGTACAACTCCAAGGTAAAGCCGCGGTAGTTCCAAGTGGCTAACTTGGTCATGCGGAAGGCTCATCCATATGAGTTGGAAAACAAGCTGTCTCCTAAATGGACCGGGCCCTTCAGGGTAACCGAGGCTCGGGGAAACGGGTCGTACAAGCTTGAGACTCTGGAGAGAGGCCCCATCCCGCGTACTTGGAATGCGACAAACTTGAAGTTTTATTTCAGTTAAAAACTCTATGTAGTATACAGTTTAAGGGGACACTCCTTTTCCCTTTCGGGGTTTTTTATTGAGGTCACCCAAGTAAAAATCAATTTGAGTATACATTGTCTTAAGTTTTCCTCATTACAATGTAAAGAACGCTAAAAGGAAATGACGTGGTTCAGTAAGAAACGAACCCACCACCATGGTGTTTAGACACCTCAGCAGGAGGGACGCAGATATCTCCTTTGGGCATGGACACCAAGCGCGCAAACCGCCTCGGATGTTTAGACACCCCGAAGGGAGTGGCGGGGGGGCGCACTCTTCGGGCGTGGGCGTCGAGTGCGAAAGGTAAGCATAACCTAGTTAAAATTCGGGCGTCTTTTCCCTGGGCAGGAGTTAACGGATTGCTTCGGGACGCCTCCTCCCCAGGTGAGAACGACTAACCCCGGTTGCCTTGATGTTTAGACACCTCGCAAGGAAGTGGCGGGGGGCGCCTCCTTCGAGCGTGGGCATCAGGCAGAAAGGAAGTTCGGAGCAGTGGGGAGCCAGACGACTTGGTGCAGATACATGCCAGATAGAAGAAACGCCATCCTTCGGGAAACCTTCTCCTTGGGCGTAAACACCAAGTCCCTGGTCATATTGGTGTTTAGACACACCGGGACGAAACGACACTGCTTTCAGTAGGCCTCTCCTCGGGCGTGGGCACCAAGTACATTGACCGCCTTGGTGTTTTAGACACACCGAGGACGAAACGACATTGTTTTCCTAGCAGGCCACTCCTCGTGCGTGGGCACCAAGTGCGAAGAGATAAGGTCTAGTTGCCTTAGTGTTTAAACACACCGGGGACGATACGACACTGCTTCTAGCAGGCCTCTCCTTGGGCGTGGGCACCAAGCGCAACTTTGTCCCAAGTGTCTAAACACACTGAGGACGAAACGACCTTGCTCTCGGAAGGTCTCTCCTCGAGTGTGGGCACCAAGTATGAGTAAGTAGGCTTCGGCCAAGATAAGTCCTCCTTCGCCTCTGAGCGATGTCGAGGCCAGGGAAGATAAGTCCTTCTTCGTCTTTAAGCGATGTCGAGGCCAGTAGCACCATCAGCGGTAGGCGCCTCGGTGCCACGAAGGTTGAGCGAAGATTAAGTTAAGAGATTCATATAAGTCAAGAAGATTAAGAGCAAGCGAAGGGTAGGCACATTTGGCTTCGTTAGAAAGGTAAGAAGGGAAAGCGCGTGCTACCTATAGTTCGAGAAAGAAAACAAGCTAAGCAAAGCAGAAATCAAAAGTAAACAGCAGAAGCATCCTTGAAGCAGTAAAACAAGAGTTAAAATCAGTTGAGCTGTTGACATCATGATATGATTCCACTAGCAAAGTAGAGATGATTCTTTGACATTTTATGGAATCAACTTGAGTTGGAGAAAGAATAGGCACTTTTAATAGAATTGGATCAATGTTCTATGTTTCAAGAACTCACCAAAACTTGCACCAAACTCACATGGAAGATCCATCTATTGCCAATTGAACCGATTAAAATGTGTTTAAAAGCAAAAGAATCGAATAGAATGCTTCAAATATAGAATTGAACCGAACAAACAAGCTAGAACAGAAATGAACCGAACATAAAGTGGAAAGGAAGCACAACACCGAATAGAAAGAAGCTTAAGACATGTTTAAAATTTCGTAAAGCATGGAAAATGAAATGCAAGATGAAGGAGAGAAGAACTTATGGAGTTGAAGAGCTTGACTAGTGATCACGCCACTTGGAGTATGAAGGATCCAAGATAAGTGAGCAAATGCTGCCACTTGAGAGAGCCAAGGCACCCAAGATAAGACAAGGTAGAGGAGAAAACAAGTTCTCACACAATTCTCTCTTAATTTGAGTAGAGTTTCTCTAATTCCAATTTCAAATCTGAATTTTACAAGAGCCCACACCTCTATTTATAGTGTGAGGGTACTGGAAAATAGGTGGGAAAATTCAAATAAAACTCATTTGAAATTCCCACCAAAAACAAGTCACATGGGAGGTGTGACCTTTTCTACTATGACACCTCCTAAAACTACACCTACACCCCCTACTAAGTCACATGGACAATGTGACTCTCTCTAATACATTCACACCTATTTATTTATATCCACACCTCCTACAAGAGTCATTCAAATGATGCTCTTTTATTTAAGCTTGGCCTTGCCCCTCATGGTTTGGACTTGGGCTTCTTGGGCTTGGGCTTTGGGCTTGGGCCTCATCTTTTGCAAAGACTAATAAGAAGAACTTTAAATGCTTTGGCCCTTGTCCATTTCTTCTATTGATAACATCTTTTTGATTCTCATCAAGGGGGGTGAATTATTTAAAGAGGGTTTTCACAAACTTTTTAGTCTAGAATGAAATTCTTTGTAAGAAACCAGATTAGGAATTCAGTTTGCCAAGAAACAAAGCTCAAAACAGTAAAGCACCAGAAAAACAATCAGTTGTTTCGTAGAAACAATCGGTTGTTTATACCAGTAAAAATAACAACAACTGAATTTAAAGAGTTTAAGGAAGAGAGAGATGCACAAACAGTTTATACTGGTTCACTCTTAAACCAAAAGCTACATCCAGTTTCCCAGAAACAACTGGGGAATCCACTAGGTAATTAAAACCAGATTACATACACACACCACCAAAGAAGTGACCTTGATCCCCTCAAGAAACACACTTCCTTTGGCTCAACACACACACACCAAAAATGTTGATCTTGACAACCTCAAGAGAACACAACCCTTCTTGGCTTTACAACACCAGAATGTACAAAGTTCTTAGAACGAATTACACTGATACAGAATCAACTGAAATCAATACAAAGTAATCCTATTCCACTTCTTTCTTGAATAATCAAAGCTCAAAGTGAAAACTCAAATATTTGAAAAGCTCTTTGAAAAACTCAAATATGTTTTTCTTTCTTGTTGTTTGTTATAAAACATTAATAAACTATTTATAGCTTACAAATCTTGGTCAAAGCATTAAAAGCAGGAGCGTATTCAGTTATAAAATCATTTAAATATCACTTAACTAACAAAACTGTTTATGTTAGGATTTCCAACAAACAATCGGTTGAAAGAGCGAATCAATCGGTTGTTTTGGTTTGACAGCAAGTTAACCATCCAAAACAGTTTTCAAACTTTTTCAAAAACACCTAAGTATAAAAAAATCGGTTGTTTCAACAAAACAACAAGTTGTTTTTCACTTAGTTTAAAAAAAACTTTAAACTTAAAAGATTTGAAAACACACAAGCTTTAGATTCAACAAAGAGTGGATTACAAAGATAAGCTACCCCAGATCCTACTCTAAAGCACATCAGCAACTTCAAGCAACTTCATCCTTCCATCAAACACAAGGATAAGGATTCTTCAATGCTTTGAACACACTTGATTCAACAATTTCCCCCTATTTGATGAAGACAAATCCCTGGTTGTTTGTGTTGAACTTTGATTGAATCTGAAGCATTCCCTGCAAAAAATAGTATATATACAATCTAGTGTATCTTACCGCAGTAGGTTAGTTTTTCACATTTACAAAGCAATATTAGACAAATAATCGATTGTTTGCACGAATCAATCGGTTGTTTCTGTCAGCAGAAGCAAAAACAGCTTTGATTTCAGAGTTTCCAGCAGTTTAAAACAATTTTCCAGAGAAAGACACACAAGAACCAATCAATTCTCCCCCTATTTGTCTTCACAAATAGACTGTAACAGTTATATACCAGTTTAGGAAAGATTTTGAGAGTCAAGAATGCGTAACTCATTTATCAAAAAGAAGAACCTTTCTTTTGGTAGTGGTTTTGTGAAAATATCAGCCAGTTGCAGTTTTGTCTCAATGAACATCACTTCACAGTCTCCATTGTTCAAATGATCCCTTATGAAATGATGGCGAATCTCAATGTGCTTAGTTCTTGAGTGCTGAATCTGATTTTTGGTAAGATTTATGGCACTTGTGTTGTCACACATCAAAGGAACCTTGCTAATCTTAAATCCAAAATCTGCAAGTTGCTGTTTAAGCCAGAGAATTTGTTCACAGCAGCTTCTAACAACATTGTATTCAACTTCTGCAGTAGAGAGAGCCACACAAGCTTGCTTCTTACTATGCCATGAAATGAGACTTGAACCAAGAAGGTGGCAAGTTCCACTTGTGCCTTTTCTGTCTAGCTTACACCCTGTAAAATCAGAATCTGAATAGCCAATTAAATGTATAGGAGAGTGAGAAGGATACCATAGACCAACATTTGTTGTTCCTTTGAGATATTTCATAATCCTCTTTGCAGCTTTGAAGTGGGATTCCTTTGGATTTGCTTGATATCTTGCACAAAGACATACCACAAACATTATATCCGGTCTACTTGCTGTGAGGTAGAGCAATGAGCCAATCAAACCTCTATATTTTGTTTGATCTACCCCTTTTCCAGCAGCATCTGCATCCATATAACAACTTAATGGCATAGGTGTGTTTGCTTCCTTGCAACTTTCCATTTCAAACTTCTTGAGAATTTCTTTGCAATACTTTGATTGGCATAGAAAGATTCCATCCTTTGTTTGCTTGACCTGCAATCCAAGAAAGAAAAAAAGTTATGTTGAACAAGATGCTTTGATGTCTCCAAATCCAAGAGGAAAGCTTGAAGACCTTGTGTGTGTGTTGTCTAGTTGTTTGAAACTTGTTAATTCACTCCTTAAGTTTATCCAAGTACATTTGAATCTTTAACATTTTGAAAAGATGTGTTTTCTAAAAAGCTGTCAAAAATTCGAACAGGTTGTTTTTCAAAACAACAGGTTGTTTTACCTTAGCTGTTTTTGAAAAACTTGGTTGACTTTGCTGTCAAACCAAAACAATCGATTGTTTCGACAAAACAACGATTGTTTTCCTGCAAACCTTAATAGAATTCTTTTAAGCGGTTTTAATATGTTTTAAATATGATCCTAACTAACTTGGCTCCTTTATTAAATGCTTTTGACCACTTGGTGGGTCTATATAAAGGTGGTTTTACGCTCCTAATCTTGGAGTAACAGAAAGACTTTATCAAAACAGTTTTTCCAAGATTTGAAAGAGCTTTGGATCATTCTAAAGTGTGTGGAATAGGATTGGGTTGTAATTCCGAACTTTAAGCTTTGTAATACCCAGGTGTATTCTATTCCCTTCTTGATTACTGTATTTCTGTAGTTGTGTTGCCAAGGAATGTTGTGTGTTCTTGAGGTGTTCAAGATCAACATTGTTGGTGTGGTTTGCCAAAGGTAGTGTGTTTCTTGAGGGGTTCAAGGTCACTACTTTGGTGTGTGGTGTTTGTAATCTGGTTTTGATTGCATAGTGGAATACCCAGTGGTTTCTAGGGACTGGATGTAGCTCTTGGTGTAAGAGTGAACCAGTATAAATTGCTTGTGTGCTTATCTATTTCCCTTATTTCACATATATTTGTTTTAAGCTGTTTTTATTAACTGCTGATAAAAACAACCGATTGTTTCGACAAAACAACCGATTGTTTTTTAATATCATCTTAAAACAGTTTTGGGTATTTGTTTCCTTGATTCTTTTCTCTGTAATTCAGCATTGATTTTCATTATACCTTCAAAGTTTGCGAAAATCCCTCTTAAACAATTCACCCCTCCTCTCGTTTAAGGCCATATATTCTAACAAGTTCCCCCATCATAGACATTTCAAAACTCACCTTTCATAACTGCCACAAATTCTTCACACAAGCTATCTCGTGTAGCACCAAAGATGATGTCATCAACATAGATTTTGTTCCGTCCGGTTGACTGGGACGTCTTCGTGCGCGACCTCAACCGTCAGCTAGGGACACCTTCCCACTGGTAGCCTGTGGATACCTGCAAAAAAAAGGACAGAGAGGCGCCCTAGCGGCCGTGTGCACTCCGACGCTCAAGTCAGCCAGCAAGAAACACCAAAACTGTCCACCTACGTGTCTGAGCACCGCATGTGGCACTCTGAAGGTGGTAAAATAACTGTGTATATGTGTGTGTTCTCTCCTTCAGGCAAAATATTCCCCAGTCACTTGTACGTAACCTTGAAGCACGAGCAAGCAACTAGAGAGTTCTCTGGTCAATTTGCCGAAAGTTCCAACCCTCGTTCCAACATTCTCTGCGCTATTTAAACTACCCAAGCATTTAAAGCGCCTTAAAGCGCTTTTAATCACAAACGTAACGCACTCATTAAAGCGCTTAATTAGAAAACATAGCGCATTTAAGATGTTTGAAACGCTCGGGAGCCATTATAGTACCTGAATGCTCGAAAGGGATGAATGACTTTTAATTACCTGGCACCTAACTGAAGGGTGTTACCATTCTGGCATGGCTGTTGTACACGTGGAGGGCCTCACGACGCCGTGACCCCATCTGGGGGCGTTTCTACCCATCTGGGGACGTTTCTACGTGTGAGTCCTCCTGCTTGGGAGTGCTACTGCGCTAGGGTGGCTTTTTGGGTGCCAACTCATGCCCCCAAGTATCTAGCCACTTACTCTGAGAGCGTATCTGCCTTCCTCTCGCACCCTGCACCCGATTACCCTGGGCGTGACCTTCCTCTTGGGTCGTATCTGTCCCGAAGGCGTCTCTGGGGCGGCAGGGGTACTTCACGAGTCAGGCTGCCCTTCACTGGTACTATCACTATGGCCTTGAAGCCACCTTTTCCTTCTCTTTATCACTTTCCCGAGATATCGGGACTTGAGGCTTTCCCACGACATCGCTCCCTCCATGGTCTTTCCTACCCATGGGTATCGGGGAACCACACCGTGATTGCCTTGTTTTTACACTGTTTGATCTGGCGACGCCCTCACCTGGGCGACGCCTTCGCCTAGGCGACGCCTTCACCTAGGCGACGCCTTGCCTTGGCGATGCTGGCATTTGGCGTCTCTCCACCTAGGCGACGCCTTGCGTTGACTTTGACTCTTCAGCCGTTGACTTTGACCTTGGCTTAGTCAACGCCCGGATACGGGACGGTACACAAGCCCCCCAGTCTTAAGCCGAAGACTTGTCTTCAGCGCAAAGACTAAAGCCTTGCCCCGCCATCCACGTGCCCTCTTGATGACGTGGCATTCTCTGCTGACTCAACAATTTTTTCGAATAACTGACGTGACACTTTCTGAACCAGAGGTATTCTTAATGATGTCTTTTGAAGTTGCGCTTAATCGCGTGACACGTGGTTCATCGTGCGGTCGTCTTCAAGAACCTCTTGCGCTCCCCTTGAGCGCTTAATCTTGCAACACATGGCGTCATCACACGGTTATCCTTTGTTGCCCCTCGCGCTTCTCGTAACGTTTAAGTTACCGAACCCCGCGCTTGCCACTACTGTTACATCCACTTTCTCTGCCCTCTGTCACTGTTCATCTTCTCTAAATCCCTTCTCTTGCGACCCCTGTTCGTTCGCGTTTCCGCTCTCCACGCCCTTCAGCCCCCAAAGGTACGGTTTTTTCCCTCCTTGATGATTCTCCTTACTGTATGAACTGCCTGGGACTGTCCGTATTACCGCATTTCTCTGGATATTGTTTGTATGTTCCTTTGTTCCTCTCGATTCCCTTCGTTCTCTTGTGGGTAGGGCGCTCCTAGGGTTCTTCCATTTTCCCTTTTCTTCTCCCCAACCCCTTTTCTCTGAACCCTTTCTTTCTCTTTTGATCTTCAGCATTG